>NW_026600889.1:0-104151 GCF_029448725.1 Salvelinus fontinalis | reverse complement strand
TGGAGACTAGACATATACCACCCCACTACCACTATCAGATTAGAGTCATAAAGGAGACTAGACATCTACCACCCCACTATCAGATTAGAGCCATAAGGGAGACTATACATATACCACCCCACTACCACTATCAGATTAGAGCCATAAGGGAGAAGAGACATCTACCACCCCACTACCACTACCAGATTAGAGCCATAAGGGAGACAAGACATCTACCACCCCACTACCACAATCAAATTAGAGCCATAAGGGAGACTAGACATCTACCAACCCACTACCACTATCAGATTAGAGCCATAAGTGAGACTAGACATCTACCACCCACAATCAGATTAGAACCATAAGGGAGACTAGACATCTACCACCCCATTACCACTATCAGATTAGAGCCATAAGGGAGACTAGACATCTACCACCCCATTACCTCTATCAGATTAGAGCCATAAGGGAGTCTAGACATCTACCACCCCACTACCACTATCAAATTAGAGCCATAAGGGAGACTAGACATCTACCACCCCACTACCACTATCAGATTAGAGCCATAAGGGAGACTAGAAATCTACAACCCCACTACCACTCTCAAATTAGAGCCATACGGGAGACTAGACATCTACCAACCCACTACCACTATCAGATTAGAGCCATAAAGGAGACTAGACATCTACCACCCCACTACCACTACCAGATTAGAGCCATTAGGGAGACTAGACATCTACCACCCCACTACCACTATCAAATTAGAGCCATAAGGGAGACTAGACATCTACCACCCCACTACCACTATCAGATTAGAGCCACAAGGGAGACTAGACATCTACCACCAAACTACCACTATCAGATTAGAGCCATAAGGGAGACTAGACATCTACCACCCCACTACCACTATCAGATTAGAGCCACAAGGGAGACTAGACATCTCCCACCACACTACCACTATCAGATTAGAGCCATAAGGGAGACTAGACATCTACCACCTCACTACCACTACCAGATTAGAGCCATAAGGGAGACTAGACATCTACCACCCCACTACCACTATCAGATTAGAGCCATAAGGGAGACTAGACATCTACCACCCCATTACCAATATCAGATTAGAGTCATAAAGGAGACTAGACATCTACCACCCCACTACCACTATCAGATTAGAGCCATAAAGGAGACAAGACATCCACCACCCCACTATCAGATTAGAGCCATAATGGAGACTAGACATCTACCACCCCACTACCACTATCAGATTAGAGTCATAAAGGAGACTAGACATCTACCACCCCACTATCAGATTAGAGCCATACGGGAGACTAGACATCTACCACCCCACTACCACTATCAGATAAGAGCCATAAGGGAGACTAGACATCTACCACCCCATTACCACTATCAGATTAGAGTCATAAAGGAGACAAGACATCCACCACCCCACTATCAGATTAGAGCCACAAGGGAGACTAAACATCTACCACCCCACTACCACTATCATATTAGAGACATAATGGAGACTAGACATCTACCACCCCACTACCACTATCAAATTAGAGCCATAAGGGAGACTAGACATCTACCAACCCACTACCACTATCAGATTAGAGCCATAAGTGAGACTAGACATCTACCACCCACAATCAGATTAGAACCATAAAGGAGACAAGACATCTACCACCCCATTACCACTATCAGATTAGAGCCATAAGGGAAACTAGACATCTACCACCCCATTACCACTATCAGATTAGAGCCATAAGGGAGACGAGACATCTACCACCCCACTACCACTATCAAATTAGAGCCATAAGGGAGACTAGACATCTACCACCCCACTACCACTATCAGATTAGAGCCATAAGAGAGACTAGAAATCTACAACCCCACTACCACTATCAAATTAGAACCATACCGGAGACTAGACATCTACCAACCCACTACCACTATCAGATTAGAGCCATAAAGGAGACTAGACATCTACCACCCCACTACCACTACCAGATTAGAGCCATTAGGGAGACTAGACATCTACCACCCCACTACCACTATCAAATTAGAGCCATAAGGGAGACTAGACATCTACCACCCCACTACCACTATCAGATTAGAGCCATAAGGGAGACTAGACATCTACCACCCCACTATCAGATTAGAGCCATAAGGGAGACTAGACATCTACCACCCCATTACCACTATCAAATTAGAGCCATAAGGGAGGCTAGACATCTACCACCCCACTACCACTATCAAATTAGAGCCATGAGGGAGACTAGACAGCTACCACCCCACTACCACTATCAGATTAGAGCCATAAGGGAGACTAGACATCTACCACCCCATTACCAATATCAGATTAGAGTCATAAAGGAGACAAGACATCCACCACACCACTATCAGATTAGAGCCATAATGGAGACTAGACATCTACCACCCCACCCCACTATCAGATTAGAGCCATACGGGAGACTAGACATCAACCACCCCACTACCACTATCAGATTAGAGCCATAATGGAGAATAGACATCTACCACCCCACTACAATTATCAGATTAGATTCATAAGGGAGACTAGACATCTACCACCCCACTACCACTATCAGATTAGAGCCATAAGGGAGACTAGACATCTACCACCCCACTATCAGATTAGAGCCATAAGGGAGACTAGACATCTACCACCCCATTACCACTATCAAATTAGAGCCATAAGGGAGACTAGACATCTACCACCCCACTACCACTATCAGATTAGAGCCATAAGGGAGACTAGACATCTACCACCCCACTATCAGATTAGAGCCATAAGGGAGACTAGACATCTACCACCCCATTACCACTATCAAATTAGAGCCATAAGGGAGACTAGACATATACCACCCCACTACCACTATCAGATTAGAGCCATAAGGGAGAAGAGACATCTACCACCCCACTACCACTACCAGATTAGAGCCATAAGGGAGACTAGACATCTACCACCCCACTACCACAATCAAATTAGAGCCATAAGGGAGACTAGACATCTACCAACCCACTACCACTATCAGATTAGAGCCATAAGTGAGACTAGACATCTACCACCCACAATCAGATTAGAACCATAAGGGAGACTATACATCTACCACCCCACTACCACTATCAGATTAGAGCCATAAGGGAGACTAGAAATCTACAACCCCACTACCACTATCAAATTAGAGCCATACGGGAGACTAGACATCTACCAACCCACTACCACTATCAGATTAGAGCCATAAAGGAGACTAGACATCTACCACCCCACTACCACTACCAGATTAGAGCCATTAGGGAGACTAGACATCTACCACCCCACTACCACTATCAAATTAGAGCCATAAGGGAGACTAGACATCTACCACCCCACTACCACTATCAGATTAGAGCCATAAGTGAGACTAGACATCTACCACCCACAATCAGATTAGAACCATAAGGGAGACTAGACATCTACCACCCCATTACAACTATCAGATTAGAGCCATAAGGGAGACTAGACATCTACCACCCCATTACCTCTATCAGATTAGAGCCATAAGGGAGTCTAGACATCTACCACCCCACTACCACTATCAAATTAGAGCCATAAGGGAGACTAGACATCTACCACCCCACTAACACTATCAGATTAGAGCCATAAGGGAGACTAGAAATCTACAACCCCACTACCACTATCAAATTCGAGCCATACGGGAGACTAGACATCTACCAACCCACTACCACTATCAGATTAGAGCCATAAAGGAGACTAGACATCTACCACCCCACTACCACTACCAGATTAGAGCCATTAGGGAGACTAGACATCTACCACCCCACTATCACTACCAGATTAGAGCCATAAGGGAGACTAGACATCTACCACCCCACTACCACTATACATTTATAGCCATAAGGGAGACTAGACAGCTACCACCCCACTACCAATATCAGATTATAGCCATAAGGGAGACTAGACATCTACCACCCCACTACCACTATCAGATTAGAGCCATAAGGGAGACTAGACATCTACCACCCATTACCACTATCAGATTAGAGTCATAAAGGAGACAAGACATCCACCACCCCACTATCAGATTAGAGCCATAAGGGAGACTAAACATCTACCACCCCACTACCACTATCATATTAGAGCCATAATGGAGACTAGACATATACCACCCCACTACCACTATCAGATAAGAGTCATAAAGGAGACTAGACATCTACCACCCCACTATCAGATTAGAGCCATAAGGGAGACTATACATATACCACCCCACTACCACTATCAGATTAGAGCCATAAGGGAGAAGAGACATCTACCACCCCACTACCACTACCAGATTAGAGCCATAAGGGAGACAAGACATCTACCACCCCACTACCACAATCAAATTAGAGCCATAAGGGAGACTAGACATCTACCAACCCACTACCACTATCAGATTAGAGCCATAAGTGAGACTAGACATCTACCACCCACAATCAGATTAGAACCATAAGGGAGACTAGACATCTACCACCCCATTACCACTATCAGATTAGAGCCATAAGGGAGACTAGACATCTACCACCCCATTACCTCTATCAGATTAGAGCCATAAGGGAGTCTAGACATCTACCACCCCACTACCACTATCAAATTAGAGCCATAAGGGAGACTAGACATCTACCACCCCACTACCACTATCAGATTAGAGCCATAAGGGAGACTAGAAATCTACAACCCCACTACCACTCTCAAATTAGAGCCATACGGGAGACTAGACATCTACCAACCCACTACCACTATCAGATTAGAGCCATAAAGGAGACTAGACATCTACCACCCCACTACCACTACCAGATTAGAGCCATTAGGGAGACTAGACATCTACCACCCCACTACCACTATCAGATTAGAGCCACAAGGGAGACTAGACATCTACCACCACACTACCACTATCAGATTAGAGCCATAAGGGAGACTAGACATCTACCACCCCACTACCACTATCAGATTAGAGCCACAAGGGAGACTAGACATCTCCCACCACACTACCACTATCAGATTAGAGCCATAAGGGAGACTAGACATCTACCACCTCACTACCACTACCAGATTAGAGCCATAAGGGAGACTAGACATCTACCACCCCACTACCACTATCAGATTAGAGCCATAAGGGAGACTAGACATCTACCACCCCATTACCAATATCAGATTAGAGTCATAAAGGAGACTAGACATCTACCACCCCACTACCACTATCAGATTAGAGCCATAAAGGAGACAAGACATCCACCACCCCACTATCAGATTAGAGCCATAATGGAGACTAGACATCTACCACCCCACTACCACTATCAGATTAGAGTCATAAAGGAGACTAGACATCTACCACCCCACTATCAGATTAGAGCCATACGGGAGACTAGACATCTACCACCCCACTACCACTATCAGATAAGAGCCATAAGGGAGACTAGACATCTACCACCCCATTACCACTATCAGATTAGAGTCATAAAGGAGACAAGACATCCACCACCCCACTATCAGATTAGAGCCACAAGGGAGACTAAACATCTACCACCCCACTACCACTATCATATTAGAGACATAATGGAGACTAGACATCTACCACCCCACTACCACTATCAAATTAGAGCCATAAGGGAGACTAGACATCTACCAACCCACTACCACTATCAGATTAGAGCCATAAGTGAGACTAGACATCTACCACCCACAATCAGATTAGAACCATAAAGGAGACAAGACATCTACCACCCCATTACCACTATCAGATTAGAGCCATAAGGGAAACTAGACATCTACCACCCCATTACCACTATCAGATTAGAGCCATAAGGGAGACGAGACATCTACCACCCCACTACCACTATCAAATTAGAGCCATAAGGGAGACTAGACATCTACCACCCCACTACCACTATCAGATTAGAGCCATAAGAGAGACTAGAAATCTACAACCCCACTACCACTATCAAATTAGAACCATACCGGAGACTAGACATCTACCAACCCACTACCACTATCAGATTAGAGCCATAAAGGAGACTAGACATCTACCACCCCACTACCACTACCAGATTAGAGCCATTAGGGAGACTAGACATCTACCACCCCACTACCACTATCAAATTAGAGCCATAAGGGAGACTAGACATCTACCACCCCACTACCACTATCAGATTAGAGCCATAAGGGAGACTAGACATCTACCACCCCACTATCAGATTAGAGCCATAAGGGAGACTAGACATCTACCACCCCATTACCACTATCAAATTAGAGCCATAAGGGAGGCTAGACATCTACCACCCCACTACCACTATCAAATTAGAGCCATAAGGGAGACTAGACAGCTACCACCCCACTACCACTATCAGATTAGAGCCATAAGGGAGACTAGACATCTACCACCCCATTACCAATATCAGATTAGAGTCATAAAGGAGACAAGACATCCACCACCCCACTATCAGATTAGAGCCATAATGGAGACTAGACATCTACCACCCCACCCCACTATCAGATTAGAGCCATACGGGAGACTAGACATCAACCACCCCACTACCACTATCAGATTAGAGCCATAATGGAGAATAGACATCTACCACCCCACTACAATTATCAGATTATATTCATAAGGGAGACTAGACATCTACCACCCCACTACCACTATCAGATTAGAGCCATAAGGGAGACTAGACATCTACCACCCCACTATCAGATTAGAGCCATAAGGGAGACTAGACATCTACCACCCCATTACCACGATCAAATTAGAGCCATAAGGGAGACTAGACATCTACCACCCCACTACCACTATCAGATTAGAGCCATAAGGGAGACTAGACATCTACCACCCCACTATCAGATTAGAGCCATAAGGGAGACTAGACATCTACCACCCCATTACCACTATCAAATTAGAGCCATAAGGGAGGCTAGACATCTACCACCCCACTAACACTATCAAATTAGAGCCATAAGGGAGACTAGACATCTACCACCCCACTACCACTATCAGATTAGAGCCATAATGGAGACTAGACATCTACCACCCCACTACCACTATCAGATTAGAGTCATAAAGGAGACTAGACAGCTACCACCCCACTATCAGATTAGAGCCATAAGGGAGACTAGACATCTACCACCCCATTACCACTATCAAATTAGAGCCATAAGGGAGGCTAGACATCTACCACTATCAAATTAGAGCCATAAGGGAGACTAGACATCTACCACCCCACTACCACTATCAGATTAGAGCCATAATGGAGACTAGACATCTACCACCCCACTACCACTATCAGATTAGAGCCACAAGGGAGACTAGACATCTACCGCCACACTACCACTATCAGATTAGAGCCATAAGGGAGACTAGACATCTACCACCCCACTACCACTACCAGATTAGAGCCATAAGGGAGACTAGACATCTACCACCCCACTACCACTATAAATTTAGAGCCATAAGGGAGACTAGACAGCTACCACCCCACTACCACTATCAGATTAGACCCATAAGGGAGACTAGACATCTACCACCCCATTACCAATATCAGATTAGAGTCATAAAGGAGACAAGACATCCACCACCCCACTATCAGATTAGAGCCATAATGGAGACTAGACATCTACCACCCCACCCCACTATCAGATTAGAGCCATACGGGAGACTAGACATCTACCACCCCACTACCACTATCAGATTAGAGCCATAATGGAGAATAGACATCTAACACCCCACTACCATTATCAGATTAGATTCACAAGGGAGACTAGACATCTACCACCCCACTACCACTATCAGATTAGAGCCATAAGGGAGACTAGACATCTACCACCCCACTACCACTACAAGATTAGAGCCATAAGGGAGACTAGACATCTACCACCAAACTACCACTATCAAATAAGAGCCATAAGGGAGACTAGACATCTACCACCCCACTACCACTACCAGATTAGAGCCATTAGGGAGACTAGACATCTACCACCCCACTACCACTATCAAATTAGAGCCATAAGGGAGACTAGACATCTACCACCCCACTACCACTATCAGATTAGAGCCATAAGGGAGACTAGACATCTACCACCCCACTATCAGATTAGAGCCATAAGGGAGACTAGACATCTACCACACCATTACCACTATCAAATTAGAGCCATAAGGGAGGCTAGACATCTACCACCCCACTAACACTATCAAATTAGAGCCATAAGGGAAACTAGACATCTACCACCCCACTACCACTATCAGATTAGAGCCATAATGGAGACTAGACATCTACCACCCCACTACCACTATCAGATTAGAGTCATAAAGGAGACTAGACATCTACCACCCCACTATCAGATTAGAGCCATAAGGGAGACTAGACATCTACCACCCCACTACCACTATCAGATTAGAGCCATAAGGGAGGCTAGACATCTACCACCCCACTACCACTATCAAATTAGAGCCATAAGGGAGACTAGACATCTACCACCCCACTACCACTATCAGATTAGAGCCATAATGGAGACTAGACATCTACCACCCCACTACCACTATCAGATTAGAGCCACAAGGGAGACTAGACATCTACCACCACACTACCACTATCAGATTAGAGCCATAAGGGAGACTAGACATCTACCACCCCACTACCACTACCAGATTAGAGCCATAAGGGAGACTAGACATCTACCACCCCACTACCACTATAAATTTAGAGCCATAAGGGAGACTAGACAGCTACCACCCCACTACCACTATCAGATTAGAGCCATAAGGGAGACTAGACATCTACCACCCCATTACCAATATCAGATTAGAGTCATAAAGGAGACAAGACATCCACCACCCCACTATCAGATTAGAGCCATAATGGAGACTAGACATCTACCACCCCACCCCACTATCAGATTAGAGCCATACGGGAGACTAGACATCTACCACCCCACTACCACTATCAGATTAGAGCCATAATGGAGAATAGACATCTACCACCCCATTACCAATATCAGATTAGAGTCATAAAGGAGACAAGACATCCACCACCCCACTATCAGATTAGAGCCATAATGGAGACTAGACATCTACCACCCCACCCCACTATCAGATTAGAGCCATACGGGAGACTAGACATCAACCACCCCACTACCACCATCAGATTAGAGCCATAATGGAGAATAGACATCTACCACCCCACTACAATTATCAGATTAGATTCATAAGGGAGACTAGACATCTACCACCCCACTACCACTATCAGATTAGAGCCATAAGGGAGACTAGACATCTACCACCCCACTATCAGATTAGAGCCATAAGGGAGACTAGACATCTACCACCCCATTACCACTATCAAATTAGAGCCATAAGGGAGACTAGACATCTACCACCCCACTACCAATATCAGATTAGAGCCATAAGGGAGACTAGACATCTACCACCCCACTATCAGATTAGAGCCATAAGGGAGACTAGACATCTACCACCCCATTACCACTATCAAATTAGAGCCATAAGGGAGGCTAGACATCTACCACCCCACTAACACTATCAAATTAGAGCCATAAGGGAGACTAGACATCTACCACCCCACTACCACTATCAGATTAGAGCCATAATGGAGACTAGACATCTACCACCCCACTACCACTATCAGATTAGAGTCATAAAGGAGACTAGACATCTACCACCCCACTATCAGATTAGAGCCATAAGGGAGACTAGACATCTACCACCCCATTACCACTATCAAATTAGAGCCATAAGGGAGGCTAGACATCTACCACTATCAAATTAGAGCCATAAGGGAGACTAGACATCTACCACCCCACTACCACTATCAGATTAGAGCCATAATGGAGACTAGACATCTACCACCCCACTACCACTATCAGATTAGAGCCACAAGGGAGACTAGACATCTACCACCACACTACCACTATCAGATTAGAGCCATAAGGGAGACTAGACATCTACCACCCCACTACCACTACCAGATTAGAGCCATAAGGGAGACTAGACATCTACCACCCCACTACCACTATAAATTTAGAGCCATAAGGGAGACTAGACAGCTACCACCCCACTACCACTATCAGATTAGACCCATAAGGGAGACTAGACATCTACCACCCCATTACCAATATCAGATTAGAGTCATAAAGGAGACAAGACATCCACCACCCCACTATCAGATTAGAGCCATAATGGAGACTAGACATCTACCACCCCACCCCACTATCAGATTAGAGCCATACGGGAGACTAGACATCTACCACCCCACTACCACTATCAGATTAGAGCCATAATGGAGAATAGACATCTAACACCCCACTACCATTATCAGATTAGATTCACAAGGGAGACTAGACATCTACCACCCCACTACCACTATCAGATTAGAGCCATAAGGGAGACTAGACATCTACCACCCCACTACCACTACAAGATTAGAGCCATAAGGGAGACTAGACATCTACCACCCCACTATAAGATTAGAGCCATAAGGGAGACTAGACATCTACCACACCATTACCACTATCAAATTAGAGCCATAAGGGAGGCTAGACATCTACCACCCCACTAACACTATCAAATTAGAGCCATAAGGGAAACTAGACATCTACCACCCCACTACCACTATCAGATTAGAGCCATAATGGAGACTAGACATCTACCACCCCACTACCACTATCAGATTAGAGTCATAAAGGAGACTAGACATCTACCACCCCACTATCAGATTAGAGCCATAAGGGAGACTAGACATCTACCACCCCACTACCACTATCAGATTAGAGCCATAAGGGAGGCTAGACATCTACCACCCCACTACCACTATCAAATTAGAGCCATAAGGGAGACTAGACATCTACCACCCCACTACCACTATCAGATTAGAGCCATAATGGAGACTAGACATCTACCACCCCACTACCACTATCAGATTAGAGCCACAAGGGAGACTAGACATCTACCACCACACTACCACTATCAGATTAGAGCCATAAGGGAGACTAGACATCTACCACCCCACTACCACTACCAGATTAGAGCCATAAGGGAGACTAGACATCTACCACCCCACTACCACTATAAATTTAGAGCCATAAGGGAGACTAGACAGCTACCACCCCACTACCACTATCAGATTAGAGCCATAAGGGAGACTAGACATCTACCACCCCATTACCAATATCAGATTAGAGTCATAAAGGAGACAAGACATCCACCACCCCACTATCAGATTAGAGCCATAATGGAGACTAGACATCTACCACCCCACCCCACTATCAGATTAGAGCCATACGGGAGACTAGACATCTACCACCCCACTACCACTATCAGATTAGAGCCATAATGGAGAATAGACATCTACCACCCCATTACCAATATCAGATTAGAGTCATAAAGGAGACAAGACATCCACCACCCCACTATCAGATTAGAGCCATAATGGAGACTAGACATCTACCACCCCACCCCACTATCAGATTAGAGCCATACGGGAGACTAGACATCAACCACCCCACTACCACCATCAGATTAGAGCCATAATGGAGAATAGACATCTACCACCCCACTACAATTATCAGATTAGATTCATAAGGGAGACTAGACATCTACCACCCCACTACCACTATCAGATTAGAGCCATAAGGGAGACTAGACATCTACCACCCCACTATCAGATTAGAGCCATAAGGGAGACTAGACATCTACCACCCCATTACCACTATCAAATTAGAGCCATAAGGGAGACTAGACATCTACCACCCCACTACCACTATCAGATTAGAGCCATAAGGGAGTCTAGACATCTACCACCCCACTATCAGATTAGAGCCATAAGGGAGACTAGACATCTACCACCCCATTACCACTATCAAATTAGAGCCATAAGGGAGGCTAGACATCTACCACCCCACTAACACTATCAAATTAGAGCCATAAGGGAGACTAGACATCTACCACCCCACTACCACTATCAGATTAGAGCCATAATGGAGACTAGACATCTACCACCCCACTACCACTATCAGATTAGAGTCATAAAGGAGACTAGACATCTACCACCCCACTATCAGATTAGAGCCATAAGGGAGACTAGACATCTACCACCCCATTACCACTATCAAATTAGAGCCATAAGGGAGGCTAGACATCTACCACTATCAAATTAGAGCCATAAGGGAGACTAGACATCTAACACCCCACTACCACTATCAGATTAGAGCCATAATGGAGACTAGACATCTACCACCCCACTACCACTATCAGATTAGAGCCACAAGGGAGACTAGACATCTACCACCACACTACCACTATCAGATTAGAGCCATAAGGGAGACTAGACATCTACCACCCCACTACCACTACCAGATTAGAGCCATAAGGGAGACTAGACATCTACCACCCCACTACCACTATAAATTTAGAGCCATAAGGGAGACTAGACAGCTACCACCCCACTACCACTATCAGATTAGACCCATAAGGGAGACTAGACATCTACCACCCCATTACCAATATCAGATTAGAGTCATAAAGGAGACAAGACATCCACCACCCCACTATCAGATTAGAGCCATAATGGAGACTAGACATCTACCACCCCACCCCACTATCAGATTAGAGCCATACGGGAGACTAGACATCTACCACCCCACTACCACTATCAGATTAGAGCCATAATGGAGAATAGACATCTAACACCCCACTACCATTATCAGATTAGATTCACAAGGGAGACTAGACATCTACCACCCCACTACCACTATCAGATTAGAGCCATAAGGGAGACTAGACATCTACCACCCCACTACCACTACAAGATTAGAGCCATAAGGGAGACTAGACATCTACCACCCCACTACCACTATCAAATAAGAGCCATAAGGGAGACTAGACATCTACCACCCCACTACCACTACCAGATTAGAGCCATTAGGGAGACTAGACATCTACCACCCCACTACCACTATCAAATTAGAGCCATAAGGGAGACTAGACATCTACCACCCCACTACCACTATCAGATTAGAGCCATAAGGGAGACTAGACATCTACCACCCCACTATCAGATTAGAGCCATAAGGGAGACTAGACATCTACCACACCATTACCACTATCAAATTAGAGCCATAAGGGAGGCTAGACATCTACCACCCCACTAACACTATCAAATTAGAGCCATAAGGGAAACTAGACATCTACCACCCCACTACCACTATCAGATTAGAGCCATAATGGAGACTAGACATCTACCACCCCACTACCACTATCAGATTAGAGCCACAAGGGAGACTAGACATCTACCACCACACTACCACTATCAGATTAGAGCCATAATGGAGACTAGACATCTACCACCCCACTACCACTATCAGATTAGAGTCATAAAGGAGACTAGACATCTACCACCCCACTATCAGATTAGAGCCATAAGGGAGACTAGACATCTACCACCCCACTACCACTATCAGATTAGAGCCATAAGGGAGGCTAGACATCTACCACCCCACTACCACTATCAAATTAGAGCCATAAGGGAGACTAGACATCTACCACCCCACTACCACTATCAGATTAGAGCCATAATGGAGACTAGACATCTACCACCCCACTACCACTATCAGATTAGAGCCACAAGGGAGACTAGACATCTACCACCACACTACCACTATCAGATTAGAGCCATAAGGGAGACTAGACATCTACCACCCCACTACCACTACCAGATTAGAGCCATAAGGGAGACTAGACATCTACCACCCCACTACCACTATAAATTTAGAGCCATAAGGGAGACTAGACAGCTACCACCCCACTACCACTATCAGATTAGAGCCATAAGGGAGACTAGACATCTACCACCCCATTACCAATATCAGATTAGAGTCATAAAGGAGACAAGACATCCACCACCCCACTATCAGATTAGAGCCATAATGGAGACTAGACATCTACCACCCCACCCCACTATCAGATTAGAGCCATACGGGAGACTAGACATCTACCACCCCACTACCACTATCAGATTAGAGCCATAATGGAGAATAGACATCTACCACCCCACTACCATTATCAGATTAGATTCACAAGGGAGACTAGACATCTACCACCCCACTACCACTATCAGATTAGAGCCACAAGGGAGACTAGACATCCACCACCCCACTTCCACTACCAGATTAGAGCCATAAGGGAGACTAGACATCTACCACCCACTACCACTATCAAATAAGAGCCATAAGGGAGACTAGACATCTACCACCCCACTACCACTACCAGATTAGAGCCAATAGGGAGACTAGACATCTACCACCCCACTACCACTATCAAATTAGAGCCATAAGGGAGACTAGACATCTACCACCCCACTACCACTATCAGATTAGAGCCATAAGGGAGACTAGACATCTACCACCCCACTATCAGATTAGAGCCATAAGGGAGACTAGACATCTACCACCCCATTACCACTATCAAATTAGAGCCATAAGGGAGGCTAGACATCTACCACCCCACTACCACTATCAAATTAGAGCCATAAGGGAGACTAGACATCTACCACCCCACTACCACTATCAGATTAGAGCCATAATGGAGACTAGACATCTACCACCCCACTACCACTATCAGATTAGAGCCACAAGGGAGACTAGACATCTACCACCACACTACCACTATCAGATTAGAGCCATAAGGGAGACTAGACATCTACCACCCCACTACCACTACCAGATTAGAGCCATAAGGGAGACTAGACATCTACCACCCCACTACCACTATAAATTTAGAGCCATAAGGGAGACTAGACAGCTACCACCCCACTACCACTATCAGATTAGAGCCATAAGGGAGACTAGACATCTACCACCCCATTACCAATATCAGATTAGAGTCATAAAGGAGACAAGACATCCACCACCCCACTATCAGATTAGAGCCATAATGGAGACTAGACATCTACCACCCCACCCCACTATCAGATTAGAGCCATAAGGGAGACTAGACATCTAACCCCCCCACTACCACTATCAGATTAGAGCCATAATGGAGAATAGACATCTACCACCCCACTACCACTATCAGATTAGAGCCATAAGGGAGACTAGACATCTACCACCCCACTACCACTACAAGATTAGAGCCATAAGGGAGACTAGACATCTACCACCCCACTACCACTATCAAATAAGAGCCATAAGGGAGACTAGACATCTACCACCCCACTACCACTACCAGATTAGAGCCATTAGGGAGACTAGACATCTACCACCCCACTACCACTATCAAATTAGAGCCATAAGGGAGACTAGACATCTACCACCCCACTACCACTATCAGATTAGAGCCATAAGGGAGACTAGACATCTACCACCCCACTATCAGATTAGAGCCATAAGGGAGACTAGACATCTACCACCCCATTACCACTATCAAATTAGAGCCATAAGGGAGGCTAGACATCTACCACCCCACTAACACTATCAAATTAGAGCCATAAGGGAGACTAGACATCTACCACCCCACTACCACTATCAGATTAGAGCCATAATGGAGACTAGACATCTACCACCCCACTACCACTATCAGATTAGAGCCACAAGGGAGACTAGACATCTACCACCACACTACCACTATCAGATTAGAGCCATAATGGAGACTAGACATCTACCACCCCACTACCACTATCAGATTAGAGTCATAAAGGAGACTAGACATCTACCACCCCACTATCAGCTTAGAGCCATAAGGGAGACTAGACATCTACCACCCCACTACCACTATCAGATTAGAGCCATAATGGAGACTAGACATCTACCACCCCACTACCACTATCAGATTAGAGCCACAAGGGAGCCTAGACATCTACCACCCCACTACCACTATCAGATTAGAGCCATAAGGGAGACTAGACATCTACCACCCCACTACCACTACCAGATTAGAGCCATAAGGGAGTCTAGACATCTACCACCCCACTACCACTATCAAATTAGAGCCATAAGGGAGACTAGACATCTACCACCCCACTACCACTACCAGATTATAGCCATAAGGGAGACTAGACATCTACCACCCCACTACCACTATCAGATTAGAGCCATAAGGGAGACTAGACATCTACCACCCCATTACCACTATCAGATTAGAGTCATAAAGGAGACAAGACATCCACCACCCCACTATCAGATTAGAGCCATAATGGAGACTAGACATCTACCACCCCACCCCACTATCAGATTAGAGCCATACGGGAGACTAGACATCTACCACCCCACTACCACTATCAGATTAGAGCCATAATGGAGAATAGACATCTACCACCCCACTACCATTATCAGATTAGATTCACAAGGGAGACTAGACATCTACCACCCCACTACCACTATCAGATTAGAGCCATAAGGGAGACTAGACATCTACCACCCCACTACCACTACAAGATTAGAGCCATAAGGGAGACTAGACATCTACCACCCCACTACCACTATCAAATAAGAGCCATAAGGGAGACTAGACAGCTACCACCCCACTACCACTATCAGATTAGAGCCATAAGGGAGGCTAGACATCTACCACCCCACTAACACTATCAAATTAGAGCCATAAGGTAGACTAGACATCTACCACCCCACTACCACTATCAGATTAGAGCCATAATGGAGACTAGACATCTACCACCCCACTACCACTATCAGATTAGAGCCACAAGGGAGACTAGACATCTACCACCCCACTACCACTATCAGATTAGAGCCATAAGGGAGACTAGACATCTACCACCCCACTACCACTACCAGATTAGAGCCGTAAGGGAGACTAGACATCTGCCACCCCACTACCACTATAAATTTAGAGCCATAAGGGAGACTAGACAGCTACCACCCCACTACCACTATCAGATTAGAGCCATAAGGGAGACTAGACATCTACCACCCCATTACCAATATCAGATTAGAGTCATAAAGGAGACAAGACATCCACCACCCCACTATCAGATTAGAGCCATAATGGAGACTAGACATCTACCACCCCACCCCACTATCAAATAAGAGCCATAAGGGAGACTAGACATCTACCACCCCACTACCACTACCAGATTAGAGCCAATAGGGAGACTAGACATCTACCACCCCACTACCACTATCAAATTAGAGCCATAAGGGAGACTAGACATCTACCACCCCACTACCACTATCAGATTAGAGCCATAAGGGAGACTAGACATCTACCACCCCACTACCACTACAAGATTAGAGCCATAAGGGAGACTAGACATCTACCACCCCACTACCACTATCAAATAAGAGCCATAAGGGAGACTAGACATCTACCACCCCACTACCACTACCAGATTAGAGCCATTAGGGAGACTAGACATCTACCACCCCACTACCACTATCAAATTAGAGCCATAAGGGAGACTAGACATCTACCACCCCACTACCACTATCAGATTAGAGCCATAAGGGAGACTAGACATCTACCACCCCACTATCAGATTAGAGCCATAAGGGAGACTAGACATCTACCACACCATTACCACTATCAAATTAGAGCCATAAGGGAGGCTAGACATCTACCACCCCACTAACACTATCAAATTAGAGCCATAAGGGAAACTAGACATCTACCACCCCACTACCACTATCAGATTAGAGCCATAATGGAGACTAGACATCTACCACCCCACTACCACTATCAGATTAGAGTCATAAAGGAGACTAGACATCTACCACCCCACTATCAGATTAGAGCCATAAGGGAGACTAGACATCTACCACCCCACTACCACTATCAGATTAGAGCCATAAGGGAGACTAGACATCTACCACCCCATTACCACTATCAAATTAGAGCCATAAGGGAGGCTAGACATCTACCACTATCAAATTAGAGCCATAAGGGAGACTAGACATCTACCACCCCACTACCACTATCAAATTAGAGCCATAAGGGAGACTAGACATCTACCACCCCATTACCACTATCAGATTAGAGCCACAAGGGAGACTAGACATCTACCACCACACCCCACTATCAAATAAGAGCCATAAGGGAGACTAGACATCTACCACCCCACTACCACTACCAGATTAGAGCCATAAGGGAGACTAGACATCTACCACCCCACTACCACTATAAATTTAGAGCCATAAGGGAGACTAGACAGCTACCACCCCACTACCACTATCAGATTAGAGCCATAAGGGAGACTAGACATCTACCACCCCACTATCAGATTAGAGCCATAAGGGAGACTAGACATCTACCACACCATTACCACTATCAAATTAGAGCCATAAGGGAGGCTAGACATCTACCACCCCACTAACACTATCAAATTAGAGCCATAAGGGAGACTAGACATCTACCACCCCACTACCACTATCAGATTAGAGCCATAATGGAGACTAGACATCTACCACCCCACTACCACTATCAGATTAGAGCCACAAGGGAGACTAGACATCTACCACCCCACTACCACTATCAGATTAGAGCCATAAGGGAGACTAGACATCTACCACCCCACTACCACTACCAGATTAGAGCCATAAGGGAGACTAGACATCTACCACCCCACTACCACTATAAATTTAGAGCCATAAGGGAGACTAGACAGCTACCACCCCACTACCACTATCAGATTAGAGCCATAAGGGAGACTAGACATCTACCACCCCATTACCAATATCAGATTAGAGTCATAAAGGAGACAAGACATCCACCACCCCACTATCAGATTAGAGCCATAATGGAGACTAGACATCTACCACCCCACCCCACTATCAAATAAGAGCCATAAGGGAGACTAGACATCTACCACCCCACTACCACTACCAGATTAGAGCCAATAGGGAGACTAGACATCTACCACCCCACTACCACTATCAAATTAGAGCCATAAGGGAGACTAGACATCTACCACCCCACTACCACTATCAGATTAGAGCCATAAGGGAGTCTAGACATCTACCACCCCACTATCAGATTAGAGCCATAAGGGAGACTAGACATCTACCACCCCATTACCACTATCAGATTAGAGCCACAAGGGAGACTAGACATCTACCACCACACCCCACTATCAAATAAGAGCCATAAGGGAGACTAGACATCTACCACCCCACTACCACTATCAAATTAGAGCCATAAGGGAGACTAGACATCTACCACCCCACTACCACTATCAGATTAGAGCCATAAGGGAGACTAGACATCTACCACCCCACTATCAGATTAGAGCCATAAGGGAGACTAGACATCTACCACACCATTACCACTATCAAATTAGAGCCATAAGGGAGGCTAGACATCTACCACCCCACTAACACTATCAAATTAGAGCCATAAGGGAGACTAGACATCTACCACCCCACTACGACTATCAGATTAGAGCCATAATGGAGACTAGACATCTACCACCCCACTACCACTATCAGATTAGAGCCACAAGGGAGACTAGACATCTACCACCACACTACCACTATCAGATTAGAGCCATAATGGAGACTAGACATCTACCACCCCACTACCACTATCAGATTAGAGTCATAAAGGAGACTAGACATCTACCACCCACTATCAGATTAGAGCCATAAGGGAGGCTAGACATCTACCACCCCACTACCACTATCAGATTAGAGCCATAAGGGAGGCTAGACATCTACCACCCCACTACCACTATCAAATTAGAGCCATAAGGGAGACTAGACATCTACCACCCCACTACCACTATCAGATTAGAGCCATAATGGAGACTAGACATCTACCACCCCACTACCACTATCAGATTAGAGCCACAAGGGAGACTAGACATCTACCACCACACTACCACTATCAGATTAGAGCCATAAGGGAGACTAGACATCTACCACCCCACTACCACTACCAGATTAGAGCCATAAGGGAGACTAGACATCTACCACCCCACTACCACTATAAATTTAGAGCCATAAGGGAGACTAGACAGCTACCACCCCACTACCACTATCAGATTAGAGCCATAAGGGAGACTAGACATCTACCACCCCATTACCAATATCAGATTAGAGTCATAAAGGAGACAAGACATCCACCACCCCACTATCAGATTAGAGCCATAATGGAGACTAGACATCTACCACCCCACCCCACTATCAGATTAGAGCCATACGGGAGACTAGACATCTACCACCCCACTACCACTATCAGATTAGAGCCATAATGGAGAATAGACATCTACCACCCCACTACCATTATCAGATTAGATTCACAAGGGAGACTAGACATCTACCACCCCACTACCACTATCAGATTAGAGCCATAATGGAGACTAGACATCTACCACCCCACTACCACTATCAGATTAGAGCCACAAGGGAGACTAGACATCTACCACCCCACTACCACTATCAGATTAGAGCCATAAGGGAGACTAGATATCTACCACCCCACTACCACTACCAGATTAGAGCCGTAAGGGAGACTAGACATCTGCCACCCCACTACCACTATAAATTTAGAGCCATAAGGGAGACTAGACAGCTACCACCCCACTACCACTATCAGATTAGAGCCATAAGGGAGACTAGACATCTACCACCCCATTACCAATATCAGATTAGAGTCATAAAGGAGACAAGACATCCACCACCCCACTATCAGATTAGAGCCATAATGGAGACTAGACATCTACCACCCCACCCCACTATCAAATAAGAGCCATAAGGGAGACTAGACATCTACCACCCCACTACCACTACCAGATTAGAGCCAATAGGGAGACTAGACATCTACCACCCCACTACCACTATCAAATTAGAGCCATAAGGGAGACTAGACATCTACCACCCCACTACCACTATCAGATTAGAGCCATAAGGGAGACTAGACATCTACCACCCCACTACCACTACAAGATTAGAGCCATAAGGGAGACTAGACATCTACCACCCCACTACCACTATCAAATAAGAGCCATAAGGGAGACTAGACATCTACCACCCCACTACCACTACCAGATTAGAGCCATTAGGGAGACTAGACATCTACCACCCCACTACCACTATCAAATTAGAGCCATAAGGGAGACTAGACATCTACCACCCCACTACCACTATCAGATTAGAGCCATAAGGGAGACTAGACATCTACCACCCCACTATCAGATTAGAGCCATAAGGGAGACTAGACATCTACCACACCATTACCACTATCAAATTAGAGCCATAAGGGAGGCTAGACATCTACCACCCCACTAACACTATCAAATTAGAGCCATAAGGGAGACTAGACATCTACCACCCCACTACCACTATCAGATTAGAGCCATAATGGAGACTAGACATCTACCACCCCACTACCACTATCAGATTAGAGCCACAAGGGAGACTAGACATCTACCACCCCACTACCACTATCAGATTAGAGCCATAAGGGAGACTAGACATCTACCACCCCACTACCACTACCAGATTAGAGCCATAAGGGAGACTAGACATCTACCACCCCACTACCACTATAAATTTAGAGCCATAAGGGAGACTAGACAGCTACCACCCCACTACCACTATCAGATTAGAGCCATAAGGGAGACTAGACATCTACCACCCCATTACCAATATCAGATTAGAGTCATAAAGGAGACAAGACATCCACCACCCCACTATCAGATTAGAGCCATAATGGAGACTAGACATCTACCACCCCACCCCACTATCAAATAAGAGCCATAAGGGAGACTAGACATCTACCACCCCACTACCACTACCAGATTAGAGCCAATAGGGAGACTAGACATCTACCACCCCACTACCACTATCAAATTAGAGCCATAAGGGAGACTAGACATCTACCACCCCACTACCACTATCAGATTAGAGCCATAAGGGAGTCTAGACATCTACCACCCCACTATCAGATTAGAGCCATAAGGGAGACTAGACATCTACCACCCCATTACCACTATCAGATTAGAGCCACAAGGGAGACTAGACATCTACCACCACACCCCACTATCAAATAAGAGCCATAAGGGAGACTAGACATCTACCACCCCACTACCACTATCAAATTAGAGCCATAAGGGAGACTAGACATCTACCACCCCACTACCACTATCAGATTAGAGCCATAAGGGAGACTAGACATCTACCACCCCACTATCAGATTAGAGCCATAAGGGAGACTAGACATCTACCACACCATTACCACTATCAAATTAGAGCCATAAGGGAGGCTAGACATCTACCACCCCACTAACACTATCAAATTAGAGCCATAAGGGAGACTAGACATCTACCACCCCACTACGACTATCAGATTAGAGCCATAATGGAGACTAGACATCTACCACCCCACTACCACTATCAGATTAGAGCCACAAGGGAGACTAGACATCTACCACCACACTACCACTATCAGATTAGAGCCATAATGGAGACTAGACATCTACCACCCCACTACCACTATCAGATTAGAGTCATAAAGGAGACTAGACATCTACCACCCACTATCAGATTAGAGCCATAAGGGAGGCTAGACATCTACCACCCCACTACCACTATCAGATTAGAGCCATAAGGGAGGCTAGACATCTACCACCCCACTACCACTATCAAATTAGAGCCATAAGGGAGACTAGACATCTACCACCCCACTACCACTATCAGATTAGAGCCATAATGGAGACTAGACATCTACCACCCCACTACCACTATCAGATTAGAGCCACAAGGGAGACTAGACATCTACCACCACACTACCACTATCAGATTAGAGCCATAAGGGAGACTAGACATCTACCACCCCACTACCACTACCAGATTAGAGCCATAAGGGAGACTAGACATCTACCACCCCACTACCACTATAAATTTAGAGCCATAAGGGAGACTAGACAGCTACCACCCCACTACCACTATCAGATTAGAGCCATAAGGGAGACTAGACATCTACCACCCCATTACCAATATCAGATTAGAGTCATAAAGGAGACAAGACATCCACCACCCCACTATCAGATTAGAGCCATAATGGAGACTAGACATCTACCACCCCACCCCACTATCAGATTAGAGCCATACGGGAGACTAGACATCTACCACCCCACTACCACTATCAGATTAGAGCCATAATGGAGAATAGACATCTACCACCCCACTACCATTATCAGATTAGATTCACAAGGGAGACTAGACATCTACCATCCCACTACCACTATCAGATTAGAGCCATAAGGGAGACTAGACATCCACCACCCCACTTCCACTACCAGATTAGAGCCATAAGGGAGACTAGACATCTACCACCCACTACCACTATCAAATAAGAGCCATAAGGGAGACTAGACATCTCCCACCCCACTACCACTACCAGATTAGAGCCAATAGGGAGACTAGACATCTACCACCCCACTACCACTATCAAATTAGAGCCATAAGGGAGACTAGACATCTACCACCCCACTACCACTATCAGATTAGAGCCATAAGGGAGACTAGACATCTACCACCCCACTATCAGATTAGAGCCATAAGGGAGACTAGACATCTACCACCCCATTACCACTATCAAATTAGAGCCATAAGGGAGGCTAGACATCTACCACCCCACTACCACTATCAAATTAGAGCCATAAGGGAGACTAGACATCTACCACCCCACTACCACTATCAGATTAGAGCCATAATGGAGACTAGACATCTACCACCCCACTACCACTATCAGATTAGAGCCACAATGGAGACTAGACATCTACCACCACACTACCACTATCAGATTAGAGCCATAAGGGAGACTAGACATCTACCACCCCACTACCACTACCAGATTAGAGCCATAAGGGAGACTAGACAGCTACCACCCCACTACCACTATCAGATTAGAGCCATAAGGGAGACTAGACATCTACCACCCCATTACCAATATCAGATTAGAGTCATAAAGGAGACAAGACATCCACCACCCCACTATCAGATTAGAGCCATAATGGAGACTAGACATCTACCACCCCACCCCACTATCAGATTAGAGCCATAAGGGAGACTAGACATCTACCACCCCACTACCACTATCAGATTAGAGCCATAATGGAGAATAGACATCTACCACCCCACTACCACTATCAGATTAGAGCCATAAGGGAGACTAGACATCTACCACCCCACTACCACTACAAGATTAGAGCCATAAGGGAGACTAGACATCTACCACCCCACTACCACTATCAAATAAGAGCCATAAGGGAGACTAGACATCTACCACCCCACTACCACTACCAGATTAGAGCCATTAGGGAGACTAGACATCTACCACCCCACTACCACTATCAAATTAGAGCCATAAGGGAGACTAGACATCTACCACCCCACTACCACTATCAGATTAGAGCCATAAGGGAGACTAGACATCTACCACCCCACTATCAGATTAGAGCCATAAGGGAGACTAGACATCTACCACCCCATTACCACTATCAAATTAGAGCCATAAGGGAGGCTAGACATCTACCACCCCACTAACACTATCAAATTAGAGCCATAAGGGAGACTAGACATCTACCACCCCACTACCACTATCAGATTAGAGCCATAATGGAGACTAGACATCTACCACCCCACTACCACTATCAGATTAGAGCAACAAGGGAGACTAGACATCTACCACCACACTACCACTATCAGATTAGAGCCATAAGGGAGGCTAGACATCTACCACCCCACTAACACTATCAAATTAGAGCCATAAGGGAGACTAGACATCTACCACCCCACTACCACTATCAGATTAGAGCCATAATGGAGACTAGACATCTACCACCCCACTACCACTATCAGATTAGAGCAACAAGGGAGACTAGACATCTACCACCACACTACCACTATCAGATTAGAGCCATAATGGAGACTAGACATCTACCACCCCACTACCACTATCAGATTAGAGTCATAAAGGAGACTAGACATCTACCACCCCACTATCAGCTTAGAGCCATAAGGGAGACTAGACATCTACCACCCCACTACCACTATCAGATTAGAGCCATAATGGAGACTAGACATCTACCACCCCACTACCACTATCAGATTAGAGCCACAAGGGAGCCTAGACATCTACCACCCCACTACCACTATCAGATTAGAGCCATAAGGGAGACTAGACATCTACCACCCCACTACCACTACCAGATTAGAGCCATAAGGGAGTCTAGACATCTACCACCCCACTACTACTATCAAATTAGAGCCATAAGGGAGACTAGACATCTACCACCCCACTACCACTACCAGATTATAGCCATAAGGGAGACTAGACATCTACCACCCCACTACCACTATCAGATTAGAGCCATAAGGGAGACTAGACATCTACCACCCCATTACCACTATCAGATTAGAGTAATAAAGGAGACAAGACATCCACCACCCCACTATCAGATTAGAGCCATAATGGAGACTAGACATCTACCACCCCACCCCACTATCAGATTAGAGCCATACGGGAGACTAGACATCTACCACCCCACTACCACTATCAGATTAGAGCCATAATGGAGAATAGACATCTACCACCCCACTACCATTATCAGATTAGATTCACAAGGGAGACTAGACATCTACCACCCCACTACCACTATCAGATTAGAGCCATAAGGGAGACTAGACATCTACCACCCCACTACCACTACAAGATTAGAGCCATAAGGGAGACTAGACATCTACCACCCCACTACCACTATCAAATAAGAGCCATAAGGGAGACTAGACATCTACCACCCCACTACCACTACCAGATTAGAGCCATTAGGGAGACTAGACATCTACCACCCCACTACCACTATCAAATTAGAGCCATAAGGGAGACTAGACATCTACCACCCCACTACCACTATCAGATTAGAGCCATAAGGGAGACTAGACATCTACCACCCCACTATCAGATTAGAGCCATAAGGGAGACTAGACATCTACCACACCATTACCACTATCAAATTAGAGCCATAAGGGAGGCTAGACATCTACCACCCCACTAACACTATCAAATTAGAGCCATAAGGTAGACTAGACATCTACCACCCCACTACCACTATCAGATTAGAGCCATAATGGAGACTAGACATCTACCACCCCACTACCACTATCAGATTAGAGCCACAAGGGAGACTAGACATCTACCACCCCACTACCACTATCAAATTAGAGCCATAAGGGAGACTAGACATCTACCACCCCACTACCACTATCAGATTAGAGCCATAATGGAGACTAGACATCTACCACCCCACTACCACTATCAGATTAGAGCCACAATGGAGACTAGACATCTACCACCACACTACCACTATCAGATTAGAGCCATAAGGGAGACTAGACATCTACCACCCCACTACCACTACCAGATTAGAGCCATAAGGGAGACTAGACAGCTACCACCCCACTACCACTATCAGATTAGAGCCATAAGGGAGACTAGACATCTACCACCCCATTACCAATATCAGATTAGAGTCATAAAGGAGACAAGACATCCACCACCCCACTATCAGATTAGAGCCATAATGGAGACTAGACATCTACCACCCCACCCCACTATCAGATTAGAGCCATAAGGGAGACTAGACATCTACCACCCCACTACCACTATCAGATTAGAGCCATAATGGAGAATAGACATCTACCACCCCACTACCACTATCAGATTAGAGCCATAAGGGAGACTAGACATCTACCACCCCACTACCACTACAAGATTAGAGCCATAAGGGAGACTAGACATCTACCACCCCACTACCACTATCAAATAAGAGCCATAAGGGAGACTAGACATCTACCACCCCACTACCACTACCAGATTAGAGCCATTAGGGAGACTAGACATCTACCACCCCACTACCACTATCAAATTAGAGCCATAAGGGAGACTAGACATCTACCACCCCACTACCACTATCAGATTAGAGCCATAAGGGAGACTAGACATCTACCACCCCACTATCAGATTAGAGCCATAAGGGAGACTAGACATCTACCACCCCATTACCACTATCAAATTAGAGCCATAAGGGAGGCTAGACATCTACCACCCCACTAACACTATCAAATTAGAGCCATAAGGGAGACTAGACATCTACCACCCCACTACCACTATCAGATTAGAGCCATAATGGAGACTAGACATCTACCACCCCACTACCACTATCAGATTAGAGCAACAAGGGAGACTAGACATCTACCACCACACTACCACTATCAGATTAGAGCCATAATGGAGACTAGACATCTACCACCCCACTACCACTATCAGATTAGAGTCATAAAGGAGACTAGACATCTACCACCCCACTATCAGCTTAGAGCCATAAGGGAGACTAGACATCTACCACCCGACTACCACTATCAGATTAGAGCCATAATGGAGACTAGACATCTACCACCCCACTACCACTATCAGATTAGAGCCATAAGGGAGACTAGACATCTACCACCCCATTACCACTATCAGATTAGAGTAATAAAGGAGACAAGACATCCACCACCCCACTATCAGATTAGAGCCATAATGGAGACTAGACATCTACCACCCCACCCCACTATCAGATTAGAGCCATACGGGAGACTAGACATCTACCACCCCACTACCACTATCAGATTAGAGCCATAATGGAGAATAGACATCTACCACCCCACTACCATTATCAGATTAGATTCACAAGGGAGACTAGACATCTACCACCCCACTACCACTATCAGATTAGAGCCATAAGGGAGACTAGACATCTACCACCCCACTACCACTACAAGATTAGAGCCATAAGGGAGACTAGACATCTACCACCCCACTACCACTATCAAATAAGAGCCATAAGGGAGACTAGACATCTACCACCCCACTACCACTACCAGATTAGAGCCATTAGGGAGACTAGACATCTACCACCCCACTACCACTATCAAATTAGAGCCATAAGGGAGACTAGACATCTACCACCCCACTACCACTATCAGATTAGAGCCATAAGGGAGACTAGACATCTACCACCCCACTATCAGATTAGAGCCATAAGGGAGACTAGACATCTACCACACCATTACCACTATCAAATTAGAGCCATAAGGGAGGCTAGACATCTACCACCCCACTAACACTATCAAATTAGAGCCATAAGGTAGACTAGACATCTACCACCCCACTACCACTATCAGATTAGAGCCATAATGGAGACTAGACATCTACCACCCCACTACCACTATCAGATTAGAGCCACAAGGGAGACTAGACATCTACCACCCCACTACCACTATCAAATTAGAGCCATAAGGGAGACTAGACATCTACCACCCCACTACCACTATCAGATTAGAGCCATAATGGAGACTAGACATCTACCACCCCACTACCACTATCAGATTAGAGCCACAATGGAGACTAGACATCTACCACCACACTACCACTATCAGATTAGAGCCATAAGGGAGACTAGACATCTACCACCCCACTACCACTACCAGATTAGAGCCATAAGGGAGACTAGACAGCTACCACCCCACTACCACTATCAGATTAGAGCCATAAGGGAGACTAGACATCTACCACCCCATTACCAATATCAGATTAGAGTCATAAAGGAGACAAGACATCCACCACCCCACTATCAGATTAGAGCCATAATGGAGACTAGACATCTACCACCCCACCCCACTATCAGATTAGAGCCATAAGGGAGACTAGACATCTACCACCCCACTACCACTATCAGATTAGAGCCATAATGGAGAATAGACATCTACCACCCCACTACCACTATCAGATTAGAGCCATAAGGGAGACTAGACATCTACCACCCCACTACCACTACAAGATTAGAGCCATAAGGGAGACTAGACATCTACCACCCCACTACCACTATCAAATAAGAGCCATAAGGGAGACTAGACATCTACCACCCCACTACCACTACCAGATTAGAGCCATTAGGGAGACTAGACATCTACCACCCCACTACCACTATCAAATTAGAGCCATAAGGGAGACTAGACATCTACCACCCCACTACCACTATCAGATTAGAGCCATAAGGGAGACTAGACATCTACCACCCCACTATCAGATTAGAGCCATAAGGGAGACTAGACATCTACCACCCCATTACCACTATCAAATTAGAGCCATAAGGGAGGCTAGACATCTACCACCCCACTAACACTATCAAATTAGAGCCATAAGGGAGACTAGACATCTACCACCCCACTACCACTATCAGATTAGAGCCATAATGGAGACTAGACATCTACCACCCCACTACCACTATCAGATTAGAGCAACAAGGGAGACTAGACATCTACCACCACACTACCACTATCAGATTAGAGCCATAATGGAGACTAGACATCTACCACCCCACTACCACTATCAGATTAGAGTCATAAAGGAGACTAGACATCTACCACCCCACTATCAGCTTAGAGCCATAAGGGAGACTAGACATCTACCACCCCACTACCACTATCAGATTAGAGCCATAATGGAGACTAGACATCTACCACCCCACTACCACTATCAGATTAGAGCCACAAGGGAGCCTAGACATCTACCACCCCACTACCACTATCAGATTAGAGCCATAAGGGAGACTAGACATCTACCACCCCACTACCACTACCAGATTAGAGCCATAAGGGAGTCTAGACATCTACCACCCCACTACCACTATCAAATTAGAGCCATAAGGGAGACTAGACATCTACCACCCCACTACCACTACCAGATTATAGCCATAAGGGAGACTAGACATCTACCACCCCACTACCACTATCAGATTAGAGCCATAAGGGAGACTAGACATCTACCACCCCATTACCACTATCAGATTAGAGTAATAAAGGAGACAAGACATCCACCACCCCACTATCAGATTAGAGCCATAATGGAGACTAGACATCTACCACCCCACCCCACTATCAGATTAGAGCCATACGGGAGACTAGACATCTACCACCCCACTACCACTATCAGATTAGAGCCATAATGGAGAATAGACATCTACCACCCCACTACCATTATCAGATTAGATTCACAAGGGAGACTAGACATCTACCACCCCACTACCACTATCAGATTAGAGCCATAAGGGAGACTAGACATCTACCACCCCACTACCACTACAAGATTAGAGCCATAAGGGAGACTAGACATCTACCACCCCACTACCACTATCAAATAAGAGCCATAAGGGAGACTAGACATCTACCACCCCACTACCACTACCAGATTAGAGCCATTAGGGAGACTAGACATCTACCACCCCACTACCACTATCAAATTAGAGCCATAAGGGAGACTAGACATCTACCACCCCACTACCACTATCAGATTAGAGCCATAAGGGAGACTAGACATCTACCACCCCACTATCAGATTAGAGCCATAAGGGAGACTAGACATCTACCACACCATTACCACTATCAAATTAGAGCCATAAGGGAGGCTAGACATCTACCACCCCACTAACACTATCAAATTAGAGCCATAAGGTAGACTAGACATCTACCACCCCACTACCACTATCAGATTAGAGCCATAATGGAGACTAGACATCTACCACCCCACTACCACTATCAGATTAGAGCCACAAGGGAGACTAGACATCTACCACCCCACTACCACTATCAGATTAGAGCCATAAGGGAGACTAGACATCTACCACCCCACTACCACTACCAGATTAGAGCCATAAGGGAGACTAGACATCTGCCACCCCACTACCACTATAAATTTAGAGCCATAAGGGAGACTAGACAGCTACCACCCCACTACCACTATCAGATTAGAGCCATAAGGGAGACTAGACATCTACCACCCCATTACCAATATCAGATTAGAGTCATAAAGGAGACAAGACATCCACCACCCCACTATCAGATTAGAGCCATAATGGAGACTAGACATCTACCACCCCACCCCACTATCAAATAAGAGCCATAAGGGAGACTAGACATCTACCACCCCACTACCACTACCAGATTAGAGCCAATAGGGGGACTAGACATCTACCACCCCACTACCACTATCAAATTAGAGCCATAAGGGAGACTAGACATCTACCACCCCACTACCACTATCAGATTAGAGCCATAAGGGAGACTAGACATCTACCACCCCACTACCACTACAAGATTAGAGCCATAAGGGAGACTAGACATCTACCACCCCACTACCACTATCAAATAAGAGCCATAAGGGAGACTAGACATCTACCACCCCACTACCACTACCAGATTAGAGCCATTAGGGAGACTAGACATCTACCACCCCACTACCACTATCAAATTAGAGCCATAAGGGAGACTAGACATCTACCACCCCACTACCACTATCAGATTAGAGCCATAAGGGAGACTAGACATCTACCACCCCACTATCAGATTAGAGCCATAAGGGAGACTAGACATCTACCACACCATTACCACTATCAAATTAGAGCCATAAGGGAGGCTAGACATCTACCACCCCACTAACACTATCAAATTAGAGCCATAAGGGAGACTAGACATCTACCACCCCACTACCACTATCAGATTAGAGCCATAATGGAGACTAGACATCTACCACCCCACTACCACTATCAGATTAGAGCCACAAGGGAGACTAGACATCTACCACCCCACTACCACTATCAGATTAGAGCCATAAGGGAGACTAGACATCTACCACCCCACTACCACTACCAGATTAGAGCCAATAGGGAGACTAGACATCTACCACCCCACTACCACTATCAAATTAGAGCCATAAGGGAGACTAGACATCTACCACCCCACTACCACTATCAGATTAGAGCCATAAGGGAGTCTAGACATCTACCACCCCACTATCAGATTAGAGCCACAAGGGAGACTAGACATCTACCACCACACCCCACTATCAAATAAGAGCCATAAGGGAGACTAGACATCTACCACCCCACTACCACTACCAGATTAGAGCCATAAGGGAGACTAGACATCTACCACCCCACTACCACTATCAAATAAGAGCCATAAGGGAGACTAGACATCTACCACCCCACTACCACTACCAGATTAGAGCCATTAGGGAGACTAGACATCTACCACCCCACTACCACTATCAAATTAGAGCCATAAGGGAGACTAGACATCTACCACCCCACTACCACTATCAGATTAGAGCCATAAGGGAGACTAGACATCTACCACCCCACTATCAGATTAGAGCCATAATGGAGACTAGACATCTACCACCCCATTACCACTATCAAATTAGAGCCATAAGGGAGGCTAGACATCTACCACCCCACTAACACTATCAAATTAGAGCCATAAGGGAGACTAGACATCTACCACCCCACTACCACTATCAGATTAGAGCCATAATGGAGACTAGACATCTACCACCCCACTACCACTATCAGATTAGAGCCACAAGGGAGACTAGACATCTACCACCCCACTACCACTATCAGATTAGAGCCATAATGGAGACTAGACATCTACCACCCCACTACCACTATCAGATTAGAGCCACAAGGGAGACTAGACATCTACCACCACACTACCACTATCAGATTAGAGCCATAAGGGAGACTAGACATCTACCACCCCACTACCACTACCAGATTAGAGCCATAAGGGAGACTAGACATCTACCACCCCACTACCACTATAAATTTAGAGCCATAAGGGAGACTAGACAGCTACCACCCCACTACCACTATCAGATTAGAGCCATAAGGGAGACTAGACATCTACCACCCCATTACCAATATCAGATTAGAGTCATAAAGGAGACAAGACATCCACCACCCCACTATCAGATTAGAGACATAATGGAGAATAGACATCTACCACCCCACCCCACTATCAGATTAGAGCCATACGGGAGACTAGACATCTACCACCCCACTACCACTATCAGATTAGAGCCATAATGGAGAATAGACATCTACCACCCCACTACCATTATCAGATTAGATTCACAAGGGAGACTAGACATCTACCACCCCACTACCACTATCAGATTAGAGCCATAAGGGAGACTAGACATCTACCACCCCACTACCACTACAAGATTAGAGCCATAAGGGAGACTAGACATCTACCACCCCACTACCACTATCAAATAAGAGCCATAAGGGAGACTAGACATCTACCACCCCACTACCACTACCAGATTAGAGCCATTAGGGAGACTAGACAACTACCACCCCACTACCACTATCAAAATAGAGCCATAAGGGAGACTAGACATCTACCACCCCACTACCACTATCAGATTAGAGCCATAAGGGAGACTAGACATCTACCACCCCACTATCAGATTAGAGCCATAAGGGAGACTAGACATCTACCACCCCATTACCACTATCAAATTAGAGCCATAAGGGAGACTAGACATCTACCACCCCACTACCACTATCAAATTAGAGCCATAAGGGAGACTAGACATCTACCACCCCACTACCACTATCAGATTAGAGCCATAAGGTAGACTAGACATCTACCACCCCACTATCAGATTAGAGCCATAAGGGAGACTAGACATCTACCACCCCATTACCACTATCAAATTAGAGCCATAAGGGAGGCTAGACATCTACCACCCCACTAACACTATCAAATTAGAGCCATAAGGGAGACTAGACATCTACCACCCCACTACCACTATCAGATTAGAGCCATAATGGAGACTAGACATCTACCACCCCACTACCACTATCAGATTAGAGCCACAAGGGAGACTAGACATCTACCACCACACTACCACTATCAGATTAGAGCCATAATGGAGAATAGACATCTACCACCCCACTACCACTATCAGATTAGAGCCACAAGGGAGACTAGACATCTACCACCACACTACCACTATCAGATTAGAGCCATAAGGGAGACTAGACATCTACCACCCCACTACCACTACCAGATTAGAGCCATAAGGGAGACTAGACATCTACCACCCCACTACCACTATCAGATTAGAGTCATAAAGGAGACTAGACATCTACCACCCCACTACCACTATCAGATTAGAGCCACAAGGGAGACTAGACATCTACCACCCCACTACCACTATCAGATTAGAGCCATAAGGGAGACTAGACATCTACCACCCCACTACCACTACCAGATTAGAGCCATAAGGGAGACTAGACATCTACCACCCCACCACCACTATCAAATTGGAGCCATAAGGGAGACTAGACATCTACCACCCCACTACCACTATCAGATTAGAGCCATAAGGGAGTCTAGACATCCACCACCCCACTACCACTACCATATTAGAGCCATAAGGGAGACTAGACATCTACCACCCCACTACCACTATAAAATTAGAGCCATAAGGGAGACAAGACATCTACCAACCCACTACCACTATCAGATTAGAGCCATAAGGGAGACTAGACATCTACCACCCCACTACCACTATCAGATTAGAGCCATAATGGAGACTAGACATCTACCACCCCACTACCACTATCATATTAGAGCCACAAGGAAGTCTAGACATCTACCACCACCTTACCACTATCGGATTAGAGCCATAAGGGAGACTAGACATCTACCACCCCAATACCACTACCAGATTAGAGCCATAAGGGAGACTAGACATCTACCACCCCACTGCCACTATACATTTAGAGCCATAAGGGAGACTAGACAGCTACCACCCCACTACCACTATCAGATTATAGCCATAAGGGAGACTAGACATCTACCACCCCACTACCACCACCAGATTAGAGCCATAAGGGAGACTAGACATCTACCACCCCACTACCACTATACATTTAGAGCCATAAGGGAGACTAGATATCTACCACCCCACTACCACTATCAGATTAGAGCCACAAGGGAGACTAGACATCTACCACCACACTACCACTATCAGATTATAGCCATAAAGGAGACTAGACATCTACCAACCCACTACCACTACCAGATTAGAGCCATAAGGGAGACTAGACATCTACCACCCCACTACCACTATCAGATTATAGCCATAAGGGAGACTAGACATCTACCACCCCACTACCACTATCAGATTAGAGCCATAAGGGAGACTAGACATCTACCACCCCATTACCACTATCAGATTAGAGTCATAAAGGAGACAAGACATCTACCACCCCACTATCAGATTAGAGCCACAAGGGAGACTAGACATCTACCACCCCACTACCACTATCAGATTAGAGCCATAATGGAGACTAGACATCTACCACCCCACTACCACTATCAGATTAGAGTCATAAAGGAGACTAGACATCTACCACCCCACTATCAGATTAGAGCCATAAGGGAGACTAGACATCTACCACCCCATTACCACTATCAGATTAGAATCATAAAGGAGACTAGACATCTACCACCCCACAATCAGATTAGAGCCATAAGGGAGACTAGACATCTACCACCCCACTACCACTATCAGATTAGAGCCATAATGGAGACTAGACATCTACCACCCCACTACCACTATCAGATTAGAGCCACAAGGGAGACTAGACATCTACCACCCCACTACCACTATCAGATTAGAGCCATAAGGGAGACTAGACATCTACCACCCCACTACCACTACCAGATTAGAGCCATAAGGGTGACTAGACATCTACCACCCCACTACCAATATCAAATTAGAGCCATAAGGGAGACTAGACATCTACCACCCCACTACCACTATCAGAGTAGAGCCATAAGGGAGTCTAGACATCTACCACCCCACTACCACTATCAGATTAGAGCCATAATGGAGACTAGACATCTACCACCCCACTACCACTATCAGATTAGAGCCACAAGGGAGACTAGACATCTACCACCACACTACCACTATCAGATTAGAGCCATAAGGGAGACTAGACATCTACCACCCCACTACATCTACCAGATTAGAGCCATAAGGGAGACTAGACATCTACCACCCCACTACCACTATACATTTAGAGCCATAAGGGAGACTAGACAGCTACCACCCCACTACCACTATCAGATTATAGCCATAAGGGAGACTAGACATCTACCACCCCTCTACCACTATCAGATTAGAGCCATAATGGAGACTAGACATCTACCACCCCACTACCACTATCAGATTAGAACCACAAGGGAGACTAGACATCTACCACCACACTACCACTATCAGATTAGAGTCATAAAGGAGACTAGACATCTACCACCCCACTATCAGATTAGAGCCATAAGGGAGACTAGACATCTACCACCCCACTACCACTATCAGATTAGAGCCATAATGGAGACTAGACATCTACCACCCCACTACCACTATCAGATTAGAGTCATAAAGGAGACTAGACATCTACCACCCCACTATCAGATTAGAGCCATAAGGGAGACTAGACATCTACCACCCCACTACCACTATCAGATTAGAGCCATAATGGAGACTAGACATCTACCACCCCACTACCACTATCAGATTAGAGCCACACGGGAGACTAGACATCTACCACCCCACTACCACTATCAGATTAGAGCCATAAGGGAGACTAGACATCTACCACCCCACTACCACTACCAGTTAGAGCCATAAGGGAGACTAGACATCTACCACCCCACCACCACTATCAAATTGGAGCCATAAGGGAGACTAGACATCTACCACCCCACTACCACTATCAGATTAGAGCCATAAGGGAGTCTAGACATCTACCACCCCACTACCACTACCATATTAGAGCCATAAAGGAGACTAGACATCTACCACCCCACTACCACTATCAGATTAGAGCCATAAGGGAGTCTAGACATCTACCACCCCACTACCACTACCATATTAGAGCCATAAAGGAGACTAGACATCTACCACCCCACTACCACTATAAAATTAGAGCCATAAGGGAGACAAGACATCTACCAACCCACTACCACTATCAGATTAGAGCCATAATGGAGACTAGACATCTACCACCCCATTACCACTATCAGATTAGAGTCATAAAGGAGACAAGACATCCACCACCCCACTATCAGACTAGAGCCACAAGGGAGACTAAACATCTACCACCCCACTACCACTATCATATTAGAGCCATAATGGAGACTAGACATCTACCACCCCACTACCACTATCAGATTAGAATCATAAAGGAGACTAGACATCTACCACCCCACAATCAGATTAGAGCCATAAGGGAGACTAGACATCTACCACCCCACTACCACTATCGGATTAGAGCCATAAGGGACACTAGACATCTACCACCCCACTACCACTATCAGATTAGAGCCATAAGGGAGACTAGACATCTACCACCCCTCTACCACTATCAGATTAGAGCCATAATGGAGACTAGACATCTACCACCTCACTACCACTATCAGATTAGAGCCACAAGGGAGACTAGACATCTACCACCCCACTAACACTATCAGATTAGAGCCATAAGGGAGACTAGACATCTACCACCCCACTACCACTATCAGATTAGAGCCACAAGGGAGACTAGACATCTACCACCCCACTACCACTATCAGATTAGAGCCATAAGGGAGACTAGACATCTACCACCCCACTACCACTACCAGATTAGAGCCATAAGGGAGACTAGACATCTACCACCCCACTACCACTATCAAATTGGAGCCATAAGGGAGACTAGACATCTACCACCCCACTACCACTATCAGATTAGAGCCATAAAGGAGTCTAGACATCTGCCACCCCACTACCACTACCATAATAGAGCCATAAGGGAGACTAGACATCTACCACCCCACTACCACTATAAAATTAGAGCCATAAGGGAGACAAGACATCTACCAACCCACTACCACTATCAGATTAGAGCCATAAGGGAGACTAGACATCTACCACCCCACTACCACTATCAGGTTAGAGCCACAAGGGAGACTTGACATCTACAACCACACTACCACTATCAGATTAGAGCCATAAGGGAGACTAGACATCTACCACCCCACTACCACTACCAGATTAGAGCCATAAGGGAGACTAGACATCTACCACCCCACTACCACTATACATTTAGAGCCATAAGGGAGACTAGACATCTACCACCCCACTACCACTATCAGATTAGAGCCATAAGGGAGACTAGACATCTACCACCCCACTACCACTATCAGATTAGAGCCATAAGGGAGACTAGACATCTACCACCCCATTACCACTATCAGATTAGAGTCATAAAGGAGACAAGACATCCACCACCCCACTATCAGATTAGAGCCACAAGGGAGACTAGACATCTACCACCCCACTACCACTATCAGATTAGAGTCATAAAGGAGACTAGACATCTACCACCCCATTACCACTATCAAATTAGAGCCATAAGGGAGGCTAGACATCTAACACCCCACTACCACTATCAAATTAGAGCCATAAGGGAGACTAGACACCTACCACCCCACTACCACTATCAGATTAGAGCCATAAGGGAGACTAGACATCTTCCACCCCACTACCACTATCAGATTAGAGCCATAAGGGAGACTAGACATCTACCACCCCACTACCACTACCCGATTAGAGCCATAAGGGAGACTAGACATCTACCACCCCACTACCACTATCAAATTAGAGCCATAAGGGAGACTAGACATCTACCACCCCACTATCACTATCAGATTAGAGCCATAAGGGAGACTAGACATCTACCACCCCACTACCACTATCAAATTAGAGCCATAAGGGAGACTAGACATCTACCAACCTACTACCACTATCAGATTAGAGCCATAAGGGAGACTAGACATCTACCACCCCACTATCACTATCAGATTAGAGCCATAAGGGAGACTAGACATCTACCACCCCACTACCACTATCAGATTAGAGCCATAAGGGAGACTAGACATCTACCACCCCACTACCACTATCAAATTAGAGCCATAAGGGAGACTAGACATCTACCACCCCACTACCACTATCAAATTAGAGCCATAAGGGAGACTAGACATCTACCACCCCACTACCACTATCAGATTAGAGCCATAATGGAGACTAGACATCTACCACCCCACTATCAGATTAGAGCCATAAGGGAGACTAGACATCTACCACCCCATTACCACTGTCAAATTAGAGCCATAAGGGAGGCTAGACGTCTAACACCCCACTACCACTATCAAATTAGAGCCATAAGGGAGACTAGACACCTACCACCCCACTACCACTATCAGATTAGAGCCATAAGGGAGACTAGACATCTACCACCCCACTACCACTATCAGATTAGATCCATAAGGGAGACTAGACATCTACCACCCCACTACCACTACCAGATTAGAGCCATAAGGGAGACTAGACATCTACCACCCCACTACCACTATCAAATTAGAGCCATAAGGGAGACTAGACATCTACCAACCCACTACCACTATCAGATTAGAGCCATAAGGGAGTATAGACATCTACCAACCCACTACCACTACCATATTAGAGCCATAAGGGAGACTAGACATCTACCACCCCACTACCACTATCAAATTAGAGCCATAAGGGAGACTAGACATCTACCACCCCACTACCACTATCAAATTAGAGCCATAAGGGAGACTAGACATCTACCAACCCACTACCACTATCAGATTAGAGCCATAAGGGAGACTAGACATCTACCACCCCACTACCACTATCAGATTAGAGCCATAATGGAGACTAGACATCTACCACCCCACTACCACTATCAGATGAGAGCCACAAGGGAGACTAGACATCTACCACCACACTACCACTACCAGATTAGAGCCATAAGGGAGACTAGACATCTACCACCCCACTACCACTATAAATTAGAGCCATAAGGGAGACTAGACATCTACCACCCCACTACCACTATCAGATTAGAGCCATAAGGGAGTCTAGACATCTACCACCCCACTACCACTACCATATTAGAGCCATGAGGGAGACTAGACATCTACCATCCCACTACCACTATCAAATTAGAGCCATAAGGGAGACTAGACATCTACCAACCCCATACCACTATCAGATTAGAGCCATAAGGGAGACTAGACATCTACCACCCCACTACCACTATCAGATTAGAGCCATAATGGAGACTAGACATCTACCACCCCACTACCACTATCAGATTAGAGCCACAAGGGAGACTGGACATCTACCACCACACTACCACCACCAGATTAGAGCCATAAGGGAGACTAGACATCTACCACCCCACTACCACTATCAAATTAGAGCCATAAGGGAGACTAGACATCTACCAACCTACTACCACTATCAGATTAGAGCCATAAGGGAGACTAGACATCTACCACCCCACTATCACTATCAGATTAGAGCCATAAGGGAGACTAGACATCTACCACCCCACTACCACTATCAGATTAGAGCCATAAGGGAGACTAGACATCTACCACCCCACTACCACTATCAAATTAGAGCCATAAGGGAGACTAGACATCTACCACCCCACTACCACTATCAAATTAGAGCCATAAGGGAGACTAGACATCTACCACCCCACTACCACTATCAGATTAGAGCCATAATGGAGACTAGACATCTACCACCCCACTATCAGATTAGAGCCATAAGGGAGACTAGACATCTACCACCCCATTACCACTGTCAAATTAGAGCCATAAGGGAGGCTAGACGTCTAACACCCCACTACCACTATCAAATTAGAGCCATAAGGGAGACTAGACACCTACCACCCCACTACCACTATCAGATTAGAGCCATAAGGGAGACTAGACATCTACCACCCCACTACCACTATCAGATTAGATCCATAAGGGAGACTAGACATCTACCACCCCACTACCACTACCAGATTAGAGCCATAAGGGAGACTAGACATCTACCACCCCACTACCACTATCAAATTAGAGCCATAAGGGAGACTAGACATCTACCAACCCACTACCACTATCAGATTAGAGCCATAAGGGAGTCTAGACATCTACCAACCCACTACCACTACCATATTAGAGCCATAAGGGAGACTAGACATCTACCACCCCACTACCACTATCAAATTAGAGCCATAAGGGAGACTAGACATCTACCACCCCACTACCACTATCAAATTAGAGCCATAAGGGAGACTAGACATCTACCAACCCACTACCACTATCAGATTAGAGCCATAAGGGAGACTAGACATCTACCACCCCACTACCACTATCAGATTAGAGCCATAATGGAGACTAGACATCTACCACCCCACTACCACTATCAGATGAGAGCCACAAGGGAGACTAGACATCTACCACCACACTACCACTACCAGATTAGAGCCATAAGGGAGACTAGACATCTACCACCCCACTACCACTATAAATTAGAGCCATAAGGGAGACTAGACATCTACCACCCCACTACCACTATCAGATTAGAGCCATAAGGGAGTCTAGACATCTACCACCCCACTACCACTACCATATTAGAGCCATGAGGGAGACTAGACATCTACCATCCCACTACCACTATCAAATTAGAGCCGTAAGGGAGACTAGACATCTACCAACCCCATACCACTATCAGATTAGAGCCATAAGGGAGACTAGACATCTACCACCCCACTACCACTATCAGATTAGAGCCATAAGGGAGACTAGACATCTACCACCCCACTACCACTATCAAATTAGAGCCATAAGGGAGACTAGACATCTACCACCCCACTACCACTATCAGATTAGAGCCATAATGGAGACTAGACATCTACCACCCCACTATCAGATTAGAGCCATAAGGGAGACTAGACATCTACCACCCCATTACCACTGTCAAATTAGAGCCATAAGGGAGGCTAGACGTCTAACACCCCACTACCACTATCAAATTAGAGCCATAAGGGAGACTAGACACCTACCACCCCACTACCACTATCAGATTAGAGCCATAAGGGAGACTAGACATCTACCACCCCACTACCACTATCAGATTAGATCCATAAGGGAGACTAGACATCTACCACCCCACTACCACTACCAGATTAGAGCCATAAGGGAGACTAGACATCTACCACCCCACTACCACTATCAAATTAGAGCCATAAGGGAGACTAGACATCTACCAACCCACTACCACTATCAGATTAGAGCCATAAGGGAGTCTAGACATCTACCAACCCACTACCACTACCATATTAGAGCCATAAGGGAGACTAGACATCTACCACCCCACTACCACTATCAAATTAGAGCCATAAGGGAGACTAGACATCTACCACCCCACTACCACTATCAAATTAGAGCCATAAGGGAGACTAGACATCTACCAACCCACTACCACTATCAGATTAGAGCCATAAGGGAGACTAGACATCTACCACCCCACTACCACTATCAGATTAGAGCCATAATGGAGACTAGACATCTACCACCCCACTACCACTATCAGATGAGAGCCACAAGGGAGACTAGACATCTACCACCACACTACCACTACCAGATTAGAGCCATAAGGGAGACTAGACATCTACCACCCCACTACCACTATAAATTAGAGCCATAAGGGAGACTAGACATCTACCACCCCACTACCACTATCAGATTAGAGCCATAAGGGAGTCTAGACATCTACCACCCCACTACCACTACCATATTAGAGCCATGAGGGAGACTAGACATCTACCATCCCACTACCACTATCAAATTAGAGCCATAAGGGAGACTAGACATCTACCAACCCCATACCACTATCAGATTAGAGCCATAAGGGAGACTAGACATCTACCACCCCACTACCACTATCAGATTAGAGCCATAATGGAGACTAGACATCTACCACCCCACTACCACTATCAGATTAGAGCCACAAGGGAGACTGGACATCTACCACCACACTACCACCACCAGATTAGAGCCATAAGGGAGACTAGACATCTACCACCCCACTACCACTATAAAATTAGAGCCATAAGGGAGACTAGACATCTACCAACCTACTACCACTATCAGATTAGAGCCATAAGGGAGACTAGACATCTACCACCCCACTATCACTATCAGATTAGAGCCATAAGGGAGACTAGACATCTACCACCCCACTACCACTATCAGATTAGAGCCATAAGGGAGACTAGACATCTACCACCCCACTACCACTATCAAATTAGAGCCATAAGGGAGACTAGACATCTACCAACCTACTACCACTATCAGATTAGAGCCATAAGGGAGACTAGACATCTACCACCCCACTATCACTATCAGATTAGAGCCATAAGGGAGACTAGACATCTACCACCCCACTACCACTATCAGATTAGAGCCATAAGGGAGACTAGACATCTACCACCCCACTACCACTATCAAATTAGAGCCATAAGGGAGACTAGACATCTACCACCCCACTACCACTATCAAATTAGAGCCATAAGGGAGACTAGACATCTACCACCCCACTACCACTATCAGATTAGAGCCATAATGGAGACTAGACATCTACCACCCCACTATCAGATTAGAGCCATAAGGGAGACTAGACATCTACCACCCCATTACCACTGTCAAATTAGAGCCATAAGGGAGGCTAGACGTCTAACACCCCACTACCACTATCAAATTAGAGCCATAAGGGAGACTAGACACCTACCACCCCACTACCACTATCAGATTAGAGCCATAAGGGAGACTAGACATCTACCACCCCACTACCACTATCAGATTAGATCCATAAGGGAGACTAGACATCTACCACCCCACTACCACTACCAGATTAGAGCCATAAGGGAGACTAGACATCTACCACCCCACTACCACTATCAAATTAGAGCCATAAGGGAGACTAGACATCTACCAACCCACTACCACTATCAGATTAGAGCCATAAGGGAGTCTAGACATCTACCAACCCACTACCACTACCATATTAGAGCCATAAGGGAGACTAGACATCTACCACCCCACTACCACTATCAAATTAGAGCCATAAGGGAGACTAGACATCTACCACCCCACTACCACTATCAAATTAGAGCCATAAGGGAGACTAGACATCTACCAACCCACTACCACTATCAGATTAGAGCCATAAGGGAGACTAGACATCTACCACCCCACTACCACTATCAGATTAGAGCCATAATGGAGACTAGACATCTACCACCCCACTACCACTATCAGATGAGAGCCACAAGGGAGACTAGACATCTACCACCACACTACCACTACCAGATAAGAGCCATAAGGGAGACTAGACATCTACCACCCCACTACCACTATAAATTAGAGCCATAAGGGAGACTAGACATCTACCACCCCACTACCACTATCAGATTAGAGCCATGAGGGAGTCTAGACATCTACCACCCCACTACCACTACCATATTAGAGCCATGAGGGAGACTAGACATCTACCATCCCACTACCACTATCAAATTAGAGCCGTAAGGGAGACTAGACATCTACCAACCCCATACCACTATCAGATTAGAGCCATAAGGGAGACTAGACATCTACCACCCCACTACCACTATCAGATTAGAGCCATAATGGAGACTAGACATCTACCACCCCACTACCACTATCAGATTAGAGCCACAAGGGAGACTGGACATCTACCACCACACTACCACCACCAGATTAGAGCCATAAGGGAGACTAGACATCTACCACCCCACTACCACTATCAAATTAGAGCCATAAGGGAGACTAGACATCTACCAACCCCCTACCACTATCAGATTAGAGCCATAAGGGAGACTAGACATCTACCACCCCACTACCACTATCAGATTAGAGCCATAATGGAGACTAGACATCTACCACCCCACTACCACTATCAGATTAGAGCCACAAGGGAAACTGGACATCTACCACCACACTACCACTATCAGATTAGAGCCATAAGGGAGACTAGACATCTACAACCCCACTACCACTACCAGATTAGAGCCATAAGGGAGACTAGACATCTACCACCCCACTACCACTATCAAATTAGAGCCATAAGGGAGACTAGACATCTACCACCCCACTACCACTATCAGATTAGAGCCATAAGGGAGACTAGACATCTACCACCCCACTATCAGATTAGAGCCATAAGGGAGACTAGACATCTACCACCCCATTACCACTATCAAATTAGAGCCATAAGGGAGACTAGACATCTACCACCCCACTACCACTATCAGATTAGAGCCATAAGGGAGGCTAGACATCTAACACCCCACTACCACTATCAAATTAGAGCCATAAGGGAGACTAGACACCTACCACCCCACTACCACTATCAGATTAGAGCCATAAGGGAGACTAGACATCTACCACCCCACTACCACTATCAAATTAGAGCCATAAGGGAGACTAGACATCTACCACCCCACTACCACTATCAGATTAGAGCCATAAGGGAGACTAGACATCTACTACCCCACTATCAGATTAGAGCCATAAGGGAGCCTAGACATCTACCACCCCATTACCACTATCAAATTAGAGCCATAAGGGAGGCTAGACATCTAACACCCCACTACCACTATCAAATTAGAGCCATAAGGGAGACTAGACACCTACCACCCCACTACCACTATCAGATTAGAGCCATAAGGGAGACTAGACATCTTCCACCCCACTACCACTATCAGATTAGAGCCATAAGGGAGACTAGACATCTGCCACCCCACTACCACTACCCGATTAGAGCCATAAGGGAGACTAGACATCTACCACCCCACTACCACTATCAAATTAGAGCCATAAGGGAGACTAGACATCTACCACCCCACTATCACTATCAGATTAGAGCCATAAGGGAGACTAGACATCTACCACCCCACTACCACTATCAAATTAGAGCCATAAGGGAGACTAGACATCTACCAACCTACTACCACTATCAGATTAGAGCCATAAGGGAGACTAGACATCTACCACCCCACTATCACTATCAGATTAGAGCCATAAGGGAGACTAGACATCTACCACCCCACTACCACTATCAGATTAGAGCCATAAGGGAGACTAGACATCTACCACCCCACTACCACTATCAAATTAGAGCCATAAGGGAGACTAGACATCTACCACCCCACTACCACTATCAAATTAGAGCCATAAGGGAGACTAGACATCTACCACCCCACTACCACTATCAGATTAGAGCCATAATGGAGACTAGACATCTACCACCCCACTATCAGATTAGAGCCATAAGGGAGACTAGACATCTACCACCCCATTACCACTGTCAAATTAGAGCCAAAAGGGAGACTAGACATCTACCACCCCACTACCACTATCAGATTAGAGCCATAATGGAGACTAGACATCTACCACCCCACTACCACTATCAGATTAGAGCCACAAGGGAGACTAGACATCTACCACCACACTACCACTATCAGATTAGAGCCATAAGGGAGACAAGACATCTACCACCCCACTACCACTACCAGATTAGAGCCATAAGGGAGACTAGACATCTACCACCCCACTACCACTATACATTTAGAGCCATAAGGGAGACTAGACAGCTACCACTATCAGATTATAGCCATAAGGGAGACTAGACATCTACCACCCCACTACCACTATCGGATTAGAGCCATAAGGGACACTAGACATCTACCACCCCACTACCACTATCAGATTAGAGTCATAAAGGAGACTAGACATCTACCACCCCACTATCAGATTAGAGCCATAAGGGAGACTAGACATCTACCACCCCTCTACCACTATCAGATTAGAGCCATAATGGAGACTAGACATCTACCACCTCACTACCACTATCAGATTAGAGCCACAAGGGAGACTAGACATCTACCACCCCACTAACACTATCAGATTAGAGCCATAAGGGAGACTAGACATCTACCACCCCACTACCACTATCAGATTAGAGCCACAAGGGAGACTAGACATCTACCACCCCACTACCACTATCAGATTAGAGCCATAAGGGAGACTAGACATCTACCACCCCACTACCACTACCAGATTAGAGCCATAAGGGAGACTAGACATCTACCACCCCACTACCACTATCAAATTGGAGCCATAAGGGAGACTAGACATCTACCACCCCACTACCACTATCAGATTAGAGCCATAAAGGAGTCTAGACATCTGCCACCCCACTACCACTACCATAATAGAGCCATAAGGGAGACTAGACATCTACCACCCCACTACCACTATAAAATTAGAGCCATAAGGGAGACAAGACATCTACCAACCCACTACCACTATCAGATTAGAGCCACAAGGGAGACTAGACATCTACCACCCCACTACCACTATCAGGTTAGAGCCACAAGGGAGACTTGACATCTACAACCACACTACCACTATCAGATTAGAGCCATAAGGGAGACTAGACATCTACCACCCCACTACCACTACCAGATTAGAGCCATAAGGGAGACTAGACATCTACCACCCCACTACCACTATACATTTAGAGCCATAAGGGAGACTAGACATCTACCACCCCACTACCACTATCAGATTAGAGCCATAAGGGAGACTAGACATCTACCACCCCACTACCACTATCAGATTAGAGCCATAAGGGAGACTAGACATCTACCACCCCATTACCACTATCAGATTAGAGTCATAAAGGAGACAAGACATCCACCACCCCACTATCAGATTAGAGCCACAAGGGAGACTAGACATCTACCACCCCACTACCACTATCAGATTAGAGTCATAAAGGAGACTAGACATCTACCACCCCATTACCACTATCAAATTAGAGCCATAAGGGAGGCTAGACATCTAACACCCCACTACCACTATCAAATTAGAGCCATAAGGGAGACTAGACACCTACCACCCCACTACCACTATCAGATTAGAGCCATAAGGGAGACTAGACATCTTCCACCCCACTACCACTATCAGATTAGAGCCAAAAGGGAGACTAGACATCTACCACCCCACTACCACTACCCGATTAGAGCCATAAGGGAGACTAGACATCTACCACCCCACTACCACTATCAAATTAGAGCCATAAGGGAGACTAGACATCTACCACCCCACTATCACTATCAGATTAGAGCCATAAGGGAGACTAGACATCTACCACCCCACTACCACTATCAGATTAGAGCCATAAGGGAGACTAGACATCTACCACCCCACTACCACTATCAAATTAGAGCCATAAGGGAGACTAGACATCTACCACCCCACTACCACTATCAAATTAGAGCCATAAGGGAGACTAGACATCTACCACCCCACTACCACTATCAGATTAGAGCCATAATGGAGACTAGACATCTACCACCCCACTATCAGATTAGAGCCATAAGGGAGACTAGACATCTACCACCCCATTACCACTGTCAAATTAGAGCCATAAGGGAGGCTAGACGTCTAACACCCCACTACCACTATCAAATTAGAGCCATAAGGGAGACTAGACACCTACCACCCCACTACCACTATCAGATTAGAGCCATAAGGGAGACTAGACATCTACCACCCCACTACCACTATCAGATTAGATCCATAAGGGAGACTAGACATCTACCACCCCACTACCACTACCAGATTAGAGCCATAAGGGAGACTAGACATCTACCACCCCACTACCACTATCAAATTAGAGCCATAAGGGAGACTAGACATCTACCAACCCACTACCACTATCAGATTAGAGCCATAAGGGAGTCTAGACATCTACCAACCCACTACCACTACCATATTAGAGCCATAAGGGAGACTAGACATCTACCACCCCACTACCACTATCAAATTAGAGCCATAAGGGAGACTAGACATCTACCAACCTACTACCACTATCAGATTAGAGCCATAAGGGAGACTAGACATCTACCACCCCACTATCACTATCAGATTAGAGCCATAAGGGAGACTAGACATCTACCACCCCACTACCACTATCAGATTAGAGCCATAAGGGAGACTAGACATCTACCACCCCACTACCACTATCAAATTAGAGCCATAAGGGAGACTAGACATCTACCAACCTACTACCACTATCAGATTAGAGCCATAAGGGAGACTAGACATCTACCACCCCACTATCACTATCAGATTAGAGCCATAAGGGAGACTAGACATCTACCACCCCACTACCACTATCAGATTAGAGCCATAAGGGAGACTAGACATCTACCACCCCACTACCACTATCAGATGAGAGCCACAAGGGAGACTAGACATCTACCACCACACTACCACTACCAGATTAGAGCCATAAGGGAGACTAGACATCTACCACCCCACTACCACTATAAATTAGAGCCATAAGGGAGACTAGACATCTACCACCCCACTACCACTACCAGATTAGAGCCATAAGGGAGACTAGACATCTACCAACCCCATACCACTATCAGATTAGAGCCATAAGGGAGACTAGACATCTACCACTTCACTACCACTATCAGATTAGAGCCATAATGGAGACTAGACATCTACCACCCCACTACCACTATCAGATTAGAGCCACAAGGGAGACTGGACATCTACCACCACACTACCACCACCAGATTAGAGCCATAAGGGAGACTAGACATCTACCACCCCACTACCACTATCAAATTAGAGCCATAAGGGAGACTAGACATCTACCAACCTACTACCACTATCAGATTAGAGCCATAAGGGAGACTAGACATCTACCACCCCACTATCACTATCAGATTAGAGCCATAAGGGAGACTAGACATCTACCACCCCACTACCACTATCAGATTAGAGCCATAAGGGAGACTAGACATCTACCACCCCACTACCACTATCAAATTAGAGCCATAAGGGAGACTAGACATCTACCAACCTACTACCACTATCAGATTAGAGCCATAAGGGAGACTAGACATCTACCACCCCACTATCACTATCAGATTAGAGCCATAAGGGAGTCTAGACATCTACCACCCCACTACCACTATCAGATTAGAGCCATAAGGGAGACTAGACATCTACCACCCCACTACCACTATCAAATTAGAGCCATAAGGGAGACTAGACATCTACCACCCCACTACCACTATCAAATTAGAGCCATAAGGGAGACTAGACATCTACCACCCCACTACCACTATCAGATTAGAGCCATAATGGAGACTAGACATCTACCACCCCACTATCAGATTAGAGCCATAAGGGAGACTAGACATCTACCACCCCATTACCACTGTCAAATTAGAGCCATAAGGGAGGCTAGACGTCTAACACCCCACTACCACTATCAAATTAGAGCCATAAGGGAGACTAGACACCTACCACCCCACTACCACTATCAGATTAGAGCCATAAGGGAGACTAGACATCTACCACCCCACTACCACTATCAGATTAGATCCATAAGGGAGACTAGACATCTACCACCCCACTACCACTACCAGATTAGAGCCATAAGGGAGACTAGACATCTACCACCCCACTACCACTATCAAATTAGAGCCATAAGGGAGACTAGACATCTACCAACCCACTACCACTATCAGATTAGAGCCATAAGGGAGTCTAGACATCTACCAACCCACTACCACTACCATATTAGAGCCATAAGGGAGACTAGACATCTACCACCCCACTACCACTATCAAATTAGAGCCATAAGGGAGACTAGACATCTACCACCCCACTACCACTATCAAATTAGAGCCATAAGGGAGACTAGACATCTACCAACCCACTACCACTATCAGATTAGAGCCATAAGGGAGACTAGACATCTACCACCCCACTACCACTATCAGATTAGAGCCATAATGGAGACTAGACATCTACCACCCCACTACCACTATCAGATGAGAGCCACAAGGGAGACTAGACATCTACCACCACACTACCACTACCAGATTAGAGCCATAAGGGAGACTAGACATCTACCACCCCACTACCACTATAAATTAGAGCCATAAGGGAGACTAGACATCTACCACCCCACTACCACTATCAGATTAGAGCCATAAGGGAGTCTAGACATCTACCACCCCACTACCACTACCATATTAGAGCCATGAGGGAGACTAGACATCTACCATCCCACTACCACTATCAAATTAGAGCCATAAGGGAGACTAGACATCTACCAACCCCATACCACTATCAGATTAGAGCCATAAGGGAGACTAGACATCTACCACCCCACTACCACTATCAGATTAGAGCCATAATGGAGACTAGACATCTACCACCCCACTACCACTATCAGATTAGAGCCACAAGGGAGACTGGACATCTACCACCATACTACCACCACCAGATTAGAGCCATAAGGGAGACTAGACATCTACCACCCCACTACCACTATCAAATTAGAGCCATAAGGGAGACTAGACATCTACCAACCCCCTACCACTATCAGATTAGAGCCATAAGGGAGACTAGACATCTACCACCCCACTACCACTATCAGATTAGAGCCATAATGGAGACTAGACATCTACCACCCCACTACCACTATCAGATTAGAGCCACAAGGGAAACTGGACATCTACCACCACACTACCACTATCAGATTAGAGCCATAAGGGAGACTAGACATCTACAACCCCACTACCACTACCAGATTAGAGCCATAAGGGAGACTAGACATCTACCACCCCACTACCACTATCAAATTAGAGCCATAAGGGAGACTAGACATCTACCACCCCACTACCACTATCAGATTAGAGCCATAAGGGAGACTAGACATCTACCACCCCACTATCAGATTAGAGCCATAAGGGAGACTAGACATCTACCACCCCATTACCACTATCAAATTAGAGCCATAAGGGAGGCTAGACATCTACCACCCCACTACCACTATCAAATTAGAGCCATAAGGGAGACTAGACATCTACCACCCCACTACCACTATCAGATTAGAGCCATAAGGGAGGCTAGACATCTAACACCCCACTACCACTATCAAATTAGAGCCATAAGGGAGACTAGACACCTACCACCCCACTACCACTATCAGATTAGAGCCATAAGGGAGACTAGACATCTACCACCCCACTACCACTATCAAATTAGAGCCATAAGGGAGACTAGACATCTACCACCCCACTACCACTATCAGATTAGAGCCATAAGGGAGACTAGACATCTACTACCCCACTATCAGATTAGAGCCATAAGGGAGCCTAGACATCTACCACCCCATTACCACTATCAAATTAGAGCCATAAGGGAGGCTAGACATCTAACACCCCACTACCACTATCAAATTAGAGCCATAAGGGAGACTAGACACCTACCACCCCACTACCACTATCAGATTAGAGCCATAAGGGAGACTAGACATCTTCCACCCCACTACCACTATCAGATTAGAGCCATAAGGGAGACTAGACATCTACCACCCCACTACCACTACCCGATTAGAGCCATAAGGGAGACTAGACATCTACCACCCCACTACCACTATCAAATTAGAGCCATAAGGGAGACTAGACATCTACCACCCCACTATCACTATCAGATTAGAGCCATAAGGGAGACTAGACATCTACCACCCCACTACCACTATCAAATTAGAGCCATAAGGGAGACTAGACATCTACCAACCTACTACCACTATCAGATTAGAGCCATAAGGGAGACTAGACATCTACCACCCCACTATCACTATCAGATTAGAGCCATAAGGGAGACTAGACATCTACCACCCCACTACCACTATCAGATTAGAGCCATAAGGGAGACTAGACATCTACCACCCCACTACCACTATCAAATTAGAGCCATAAGGGAGACTAGACATCTACCACCCCACTACCACTATCAAATTAGAGCCATAAGGGAGACTAGACATCTACCACCCCACTACCACTATCAGATTAGAGCCATAATGGAGACTAGACATCTACCACCCCACTATCAGATTAGAGCCATAAGGGAGACTAGACATCTACCACCCCATTACCACTGTCAAATTAGAGCCATAAGGGAGGCTAGACGTCTAACACCCCACTACCACTATCAAATTAGAGCCATAAGGGAGACTAGACACCTACCGCCCCACTACCACTATCAGATTAGAGCCATAAGGGAGACTAGACATCTACCACCCCACTACCACTATCAGATTAGAGCCATAAGGGAGACTAGACATCTACCACCCCACTACCACTACCAGATTAGAGCCATAAGGGAGACTAGACATCTACCACCCCACTACCACTATCAAATTAGAGCCATAAGGGAGACTAGACATCTACCAACCCACTACCACTATCAGATTAGAGCCATAAGGGAGTCTAGACATCTACCAACCCACTACCACTACCATATTAGAGCCATAAGGGAGACTAGACATCTACCACCCCACTACCACTATCAAATTAGAGCCATAAGGGAGACTAGACATCTACCACCCCACTACCACTATCAAATTAGAGCCATAAGGGAGACTAGACATCTACCAACCCACTACCACTATCAGATTAGAGCCATAAGGGAGACTAGACATCTACCACCCCACTACCACTATCAGATTAGAGCCATAATGGAGACTAGACATCTACCACCCCACTACCACTATCAGATGAGAGCCACAAGGGAGACTAGACATCTACCACCACACTACCACTACCAGATTAGAGCCATAAGGGAGACTAGACATCTACCACCCCACTACCACTATAAATTAGAGCCATAAGGGAGACTAGACATCTACCACCCCACTACCACTATCAGATTAGAGCCATAAGGGAGTCTAGACATCTACCACCCCACTACCACTACCATATTAGAGCCATGAGGGAGACTAGACATCTACCATCCCACTACCACTATCAAATTAGAGCCATAAGGGAGACTAGACATCTACCAACCCCATACCACTATCAGATTAGAGCCATAAGGGAGACTAGACATCTACCACCCCACTAGCACTATCAGATTAGAGCCATAATGGAGACTAGACATCTACCACCCCACTACCACTATCAGATTAGAGCCACAAGGGAGACTGGACATCTACCACCACACTACCACCACCAGATTAGAGCCATAAGGGAGACTAGACATCTACCACCCCACTACCACTATCAAATTAGAGCCATAAGGGAGACTAGACATCTACCAACCCCCTACCACTATCAGATTAGAGCCATAAGGGAGACTAGACATCTACCACCCCACTACCACTATCAGATTAGAGCCATAATGGAGACTAGACATCTACCACCCCACTACCACTATCAGATTAGAGCCACAAGGGAGACTGGACATCTACCACCACACTACCACTATCAGATTAGAGCCATAAGGGAGACTAGACATCTACCACCCCACTACCACTACCAGATTAGAGCCATAAGGGAGACTAGACATCTACCACCCCACTACCACTATCAGATTAGAACCATAAGGGAGACTAGACATCTACCACCCCACTATCAGATTAGAGCCATAAGGGAGACTAGACATCTACCACCCCACCACCACTATAAGATTAGAGCCATAATGGAGACTAGACATCTACCACCCCACTACCACTATCAGATTAGAGCCACAAGGGAGACTAGACATCTACCACCACACTACCACTATCAGATTAGAGCCATAAGGGAGCCTAGACATCTACCACCCCACTACCACTACCAGATTAGAGCCATAAGGGAGACTAGACATCTACCACCCCACTACCACTATCAAATTAGAGCCATAAGGGAGACTAGACATCTACCACCCCACTACCACTATCAGATTAGAGCCATAAGGGAGACTAGACATCTACCACCCCACTATCAGATTAGAGCCATAAGGGAGACTAGACATCTACCACCCCATTACCACTATCAAATTAGAGCCATAAGGGAGGCTAGACATCTACCACCCCACTACCACTATCAAATTAGAGCCATAAGGGAGACTAGACATCTACCAACCCACTACCACTATCAGATTAGAGCCATAAGGGAGACTAGACATCTACCACCCCACTACCACTAGCAGATTAGAGCCATAATGGAGACTAGACATCTACCACCCCACTTCCACTATCAGATGAGAGCCACAAGGGAGACTAAACATCTACCACCACACTACCACTACCAGATTAGAGCCATAAGGGAGACTAGACATCTACCACCCCACTACCACTACCAGATTAGAGCCATAAGGGAGACTAGACATCTACCACCCCACTACCACTACCAGATTAGAGCCATAAGGGAGACTAGACATCTACCACCCCATTACCACTATCAGATTAGAGCCATAAGGGAGTCTAGACATCTACCACCCCACTACCACTACCATATTAGAGCCATGAGGGAGACTAGACATCTACCATCCCACTACCACTATCAAATTAGAGCCATAAGGGAGACTAGACATCTACCAACCCCATACCACTATCAGATTAGAGCCATAAGGGAGACTAGACATCTACCACCCCACTACCACTATCAGATTAGAGCCATAATGGAGACTAGACATCTACCACCCCACTACCACTATCAGATTAGAGCCACAAGGGAGACTGGACATCTACCACCACACTACCACCACCAGATTAGAGCCATAAGGGAGACTAGACATCTACCACCCCACTACCACTATCAAATTAGAGCCATAAGGGAGACTAGACATCTACCAACCCCCTACCACTATCAGATTAGAGCCATAAGGGAGACTAGACATCTACCACCCCACTACCACTATCAGATTAGAGCCATAATGGAGACTAGACATCTACCACCCCACTACCACTATCAAATTAGAGCCATAAGGGAGACTAGACATCTACCACCCCACTACCACTATCAAATTAGAGCCATAAGGGAGACTAGACATCTACCAACCCACTACCACTATCAGATTAGAGCCATAAGGGAGACTAGACATCTACCACCCCACTACCACTATCAGATTAGAGCCATAATGGAGACTAGACATCTACCACCCCACTACCACTATCAGATGAGAGCCACAAGGGAGACTAGACATCTACCACCACACTACCACTACCAGATTAGAGCCATAAGGGAGACTAGACATCTACCACCCCACTACCACTATAAATTAGAGCCATAAGGGAGACTAGACATCTACCACCCCACTACCACTATCAGATTAGAGCCATAAGGGAGTCTAGACATCTACCACCCCACTACCACTACCATATTAGAGCCATGAGGGAGACTAGACATCTACCATCCCACTACCACTATCAAATTAGAGCCATAAGGGAGACTAGACATCTACCAACCCCATACCACTATCAGATTAGAGCCATAAGGGAGACTAGACATCTACCACCCCACTACCACTATCAGATTAGAGCCATAATGGAGACTAGACATCTACCACCCCACTACCACTATCAGATTAGAGCCACAAGGGAGACTGGACATCTACCACCACACTACCACCACCAGATTAGAGCCATAAGGGAGACTAGACATCTACCACCCCACTACCACTATCAAATTAGAGCCATAAGGGAGACTAGACATCTACCAACCCCCTACCACTATCAGATTAGAGCCATAAGGGAGACTAGACATCTACCACCCCACTACCACTATCAGATTAGAGCCATAATGGAGACTAGACATCTACCACCCCACTACCACTATCAGATTAGAGCCACAAGGGAGACTGGACATCTACCACCACACTACCACTATCAGATTAGAGCCATAAGGGAGCCTAGACATCTACCACCCCACTACCACTACCAGATTAGAGCCATAAGGGAGACTAGACATCTACCACCCCACTACCACTATCAGATTAGAACCATAAGGGAGACTAGACATCTACCACCCCACTATCAGATTAGAGCCATAAGGGAGACTAGACATCTACCACCCCACCACCACTATAAGATTAGAGCCATAATGGAGACTAGACATCTACCACCCCACTACCACTATCAGATTAGAGCCACAAGGGAGACTAGACATCTACCACCACACTACCACTATCAGATTAGAGCCATAAGGGAGCCTAGACATCTACCACCCCACTACCACTACCAGATTAGAGCCATAAGGGAGACTAGACATCTACCACCCCACTACCACTATCAAATTAGAGCCATAAGGGAGACTAGACATCTACCACCCCACTACCACTATCAGATTAGAGCCATAAGGGAGACTAGACATCTACCACCCCACTATCAGATTAGAGCCATAAGGGAGACTAGACATCTACCACCCCATTACCACTATCAAATTAGAGCCATAAGGGAGGCTAGACATCTACCACCCCACTACCACTATCAAATTAGAGCCATAAGGGAGACTAGACATCTACCAACCCACTACCACTATCAGATTAGAGCCATAAGGGAGACTAGACATCTACCACCCCACTACCACTAGCAGATTAGAGCCATAATGGAGACTAGACATCTACCACCCCACTTCCACTATCAGATGAGAGCCACAAGGGAGACTAAACATCTACCACCACACTACCACTACCAGATTAGAGCCATAAGGGAGACTAGACATCTACCACCCCACTACCACTACCAGATTAGAGCCATAAGGGAGACTAGACATCTACCACCCCACTACCACTACCAGATTAGAGCCATAAGGGAGACTAGACATCTACCACCCCATTACCACTATCAGATTAGAGCCATAAGGGAGTCTAGACATCTACCACCCCACTACCACTACCATATTAGAGCCATGAGGGAGACTAGACATCTACCATCCCACTACCACTATCAAATTAGAGCCATAAGGGAGACTAGACATCTACCAACCCCATACCACTATCAGATTAGAGCCATAAGGGAGACTAGACATCTACCACCCCACTACCACTATCAGATTAGAGCCATAATGGAGACTAGACATCTACCACCCCACTACCACTATCAGATTAGAGCCACAAGGGAGACTGGACATCTACCACCACACTACCACCACCAGATTAGAGCCATAAGGGAGACTAGACATCTACCACCCCACTACCACTATCAAATTAGAGCCATAAGGGAGACTAGACATCTACCAACCCCCTACCACTATCAGATTAGAGCCATAAGGGAGACTAGACATCTACCACCCCACTACCACTATCAGATTAGAGCCATAATGGAGACTAGACATCTACCACCCCACTACCACTATCAGATTAGAGCCACAAGGGAGACTGGACATCTACCACCACACTACCACTATCAGATTAGAGCCATAAGGGAGACTAGACATCTACCACCCCACTACCACTACCAGATTAGAGCCATAAGGGAGACTAGACATCTACCACCCCACTACCACTATCAAATTAGAGCCATAAGGGAGACTAGACATCTACCACCCCACTACCACTATCAGATTAGAACCATAAGGGAGACTAGACATCTACCACCCCACTACCACTATCAAATTAGAGCCATAAGGGAGACTAGACATCTACCACCCCACTACCACTATCAGATTAGAGCCATAAGGGAGACTAGACATCTACCACCCCACTATCAGATTAGAGCCATAAGGGAGACTAGACATCTACCACCCCATTACCACTATCAAATTAGAGCCATAAGGGAGGCTAGACATCTACCACCCCACTACCACTATCAAATTAGAGCCATAAGGGAGACTAGACATCTACCACCCCACTACCACTATCAGATTAGAGCCATAAGGGAGGCTAGACATCTAACACCCCACTACCACTATCAAATTAGAGCCATAAGGGAGACTAGACACCTACCACCCCACTACCACTATCAGATTAGAGCCATAAGGGAGACTAGACATCTACCACCCCACTACCACTATCAAATTAGAGCCATAAGGGAGACTAGACATCTACCACCCCACTACCACTATCAGATTAGAGCCATAAGGGAGACTAGACATCTACTACCCCACTATCAGATTAGAGCCATAAGGGAGCCTAGACATCTACCACCCCATTACCACTATCAAATTAGAGCCATAAGGGAGGCTAGACATCTAACACCCCACTACCACTATCAAATTAGAGCCATAAGGGAGACTAGACACCTACCACCCCACTACCACTATCAGATTAGAGCCATAAGGGAGACTAGACATCTTCCACCCCACTACCACTATCAGATTAGAGCCATAAGGGAGACTAGACATCTACCACCCCACTACCACTACCCGATTAGAGCCATAAGGGAGACTAGACATCTACCACCCCACTACCACTATCAAATTAGAGCCATAAGGGAGACTAGACATCTACCACCCCACTATCACTATCAGATTAGAGCCATAAGGGAGACTAGACATCTACCACCCCACTACCACTATCAAATTAGAGCCATAAGGGAGACTAGACATCTACCAACCTACTACCACTATCAGATTAGAGCCATAAGGGAGACTAGACATCTACCACCCCACTATCACTATCAGATTAGAGCCATAAGGGAGACTAGACATCTACCACCCCACTACCACTATCAGATTAGAGCCATAAGGGAGACTAGACATCTACCACCCCACTACCACTATCAAATTAGAGCCATAAGGGAGACTAGACATCTACCACCCCACTACCACTATCAAATTAGAGCCATAAGGGAGACTAGACATCTACCACCCCACTACCACTATCAGATTAGAGCCATAATGGAGACTAGACATCTACCACCCCACTATCAGATTAGAGCCATAAGGGAGACTAGACATCTACCACCCCATTACCACTGTCAAATTAGAGCCATAAGGGAGGCTAGACGTCTAACACCCCACTACCACTATCAAATTAGAGCCATAAGGGAGACTAGACACCTACCGCCCCACTACCACTATCAGATTAGAGCCATAAGGGAGACTAGACATCTACCACCCCACTACCACTATCAGATTAGAGCCATAAGGGAGACTAGACATCTACCACCCCACTACCACTACCAGATTAGAGCCATAAGGGAGACTAGACATCTACCACCCCACTACCACTATCAAATTAGAGCCATAAGGGAGACTAGACATCTACCAACCCACTACCACTATCAGATTAGAGCCATAAGGGAGTCTAGACATCTACCAACCCACTACCACTACCATATTAGAGCCATAAGGGAGACTAGACATCTACCACCCCACTACCACTATCAAATTAGAGCCATAAGGGAGACTAGACATCTACCACCCCACTACCACTATCAAATTAGAGCCATAAGGGAGACTAGACATCTACCAACCCACTACCACTATCAGATTAGAGCCATAAGGGAGACTAGACATCTACCACCCCACTACCACTATCAGATTAGAGCCATAATGGAGACTAGACATCTACCACCCCACTACCACTATCAGATGAGAGCCACAAGGGAGACTAGACATCTACCACCACACTACCACTACCAGATTAGAGCCATAAGGGAGACTAGACATCTACCACCCCACTACCACTATAAATTAGAGCCATAAGGGAGACTAGACATCTACCACCCCACTACCACTATCAGATTAGAGCCATAAGGGAGTCTAGACATCTACCACCCCACTACCACTACCATATTAGAGCCATGAGGGAGACTAGACATCTACCATCCCACTACCACTATCAAATTAGAGCCATAAGGGAGACTAGACATCTACCAACCCCATACCACTATCAGATTAGAGCCATAAGGGAGACTAGACATCTACCACCCCACTACCACTATCAGATTAGAGCCATAATGGAGACTAGACATCTACCACCCCACTACCACTATCAGATTAGAGCCACAAGGGAGACTGGACATCTACCACCACACTACCACCACCAGATTAGAGCCATAAGGGAGACTAGACATCTACCACCCCACTACCACTATCAAATTAGAGCCATAAGGGAGACTAGACATCTACCAACCCCCTACCACTATCAGATTAAAGCCATAAGGGAGACTAGACATCTACCACCCCACTACCACTATCAGATTAGAGCCATAATGGAGACTAGACATCTACCACCCCACTACCACTATCAGATTAGAGCCACAAGGGAGACTGGACATCTACCACCACACTACCACTATCAGATTAGAGCCATAAGGGAGACTAGACATCTACCACCCCACTACCACTACCAGATTAGAGCCATAAGGGAGACTAGACATCTACCACCCCACTACCACTATCAGATTAGAACCATAAGGGAGACTAGACATCTACCACCCCACTATCAGATTAGAGCCATAAGGGAGACTAGACATCTACCACCCCACCACCACTATAAGATTAGAGCCATAATGGAGACTAGACATCTACCACCCCACTACCACTATCAGATTAGAGCCACAAGGGAGACTAGACATCTACCACCACACTACCACTATCAGATTAGAGCCATAAGGGAGCCTAGACATCTACCACCCCACTACCACTACCAGATTAGAGCCATAAGGGAGACTAGACATCTACCACCCCACTACCACTATCAAATTAGAGCCATAAGGGAGACTAGACATCTACCACCCCACTACCACTATCAGATTAGAGCCATAAGGGAGACTAGACATCTACCACCCCACTATCAGATTAGAGCCATAAGGGAGACTAGACATCTACCACCCCATTACCACTATCAAATTAGAGCCATAAGGGAGGCTAGACATCTACCACCCCACTACCACTATCAAATTAGAGCCATAAGGGAGACTAGACATCTACCAACCCACTACCACTATCAGATTAGAGCCATAAGGGAGACTAGACATCTACCACCCCACTACCACTAGCAGATTAGAGCCATAATGGAGACTAGACATCTACCACCCCACTTCCACTATCAGATGAGAGCCACAAGGGAGACTAAACATCTACCACCACACTACCACTACCAGATTAGAGCCATAAGGGAGACTAGACATCTACCACCCCACTACCACTACCAGATTAGAGCCATAAGGGAGACTAGACATCTACCACCCCACTACCACTACCAGATTAGAGCCATAAGGGAGACGAGACATCTACCACCCCATTACCACTATCAGATTAGAGCCATAAGGGAGTCTAGACATCTACCACCCCACTACCACTACCATATTAGAGCCATGAGGGAGACTAGACATCTACCATCCCACTACCACTATCAAATTAGAGCCATAAGGGAGACTAGACATCTACCAACCCCATACCACTATCAGATTAGAGCCATAAGGGAGACTAGACATCTACCACCCCACTACCACTATCAGATTAGAGCCATAATGGAGACTAGACATCTACCACCCCACTACCACTATCAGATTAGAGCCACAAGGGAGACTGGACATCTACCACCACACTACCACCACCAGATTAGAGCCATAAGGGAGACTAGACATCTACCACCCCACTACCACTATCAAATTAGAGCCATAAGGGAGACTAGACATCTACCAACCCCCTACCACTATCAGATTAGAGCCATAAGGGAGACTAGACATCTACCACCCCACTACCACTATCAGATTAGAGCCATAATGGAGACTAGACATCTACCACCCCACTACCACTATCAAATTAGAGCCATAAGGGAGACTAGACATCTACCACCCCACTACCACTATCAAATTAGAGCCATAAGGGAGACTAGACATCTACCAACCCACTACCACTATCAGATTAGAGCCATAAGGGAGACTAGACATCTACCACCCCACTACCACTATCAGATTAGAGCCATAAGGGAGACTAGACATCTACCACCCCACTACCACTACCAGATTAGAGCCATAAGGGAGACTAGACATCTACCACCCCACTACCACTATCAAATTAGAGCCATAAGGGAGACTAGACATCTACCAACCCACTACCACTATCAGATTAGAGCCATAAGGGAGTCTAGACATCTACCAACCCACTACCACTACCATATTAGAGCCATAAGGGAGACTAGACATCTACCACCCCACTACCACTATCAAATTAGAGCCATAAGGGAGACTAGACATCTACCACCCCACTACCACTATCAAATTAGAGCCATAAGGGAGACTAGACATCTACCAACCCACTACCACTATCAGATTAGAGCCATAAGGGAGACTAGACATCTACCACCCCACTACCACTATCAGATTAGAGCCATAATGGAGACTAGACATCTACCACCCCACTACCACTATCAGATGAGAGCCACAAGGGAGACTAGACATCTACCACCACACTACCACTACCAGATTAGAGCCATAAGGGAGACTAGACATCTACCACCCCACTACCACTATAAATTAGAGCCATAAGGGAGACTAGACATCTACCACCCCACTACCACTATCAGATTAGAGCCATAAGGGAGTCTAGACATCTACCACCCCACTACCACTACCATATTAGAGCCATGAGGGAGACTAGACATCTACCATCCCACTACCACTATCAAATTAGAGCCATAAGGGAGACTAGACATCTACCAACCCCATACCACTATCAGATTAGAGCCATAAGGGAGACTAGACATCTACCACCCCACTACCACTATCAGATTAGAGCCATAATGGAGACTAGACATCTACCACCCCACTACCACTATCAGATTAGAGCCACAAGGGAGACTGGACATCTACCACCACACTACCACCACCAGATTAGAGCCATAAGGGAGACTAGACATCTACCACCCCACTACCACTATCAAATTAGAGCCATAAGGGAGACTAGACATCTACCAACCCCCTACCACTATCAGATTAAAGCCATAAGGGAGACTAGACATCTACCACCCCACTACCACTATCAGATTAGAGCCATAATGGAGACTAGACATCTACCACCCCACTACCACTATCAGATTAGAGCCACAAGGGAGACTGGACATCTACCACCACACTACCACTATCAGATTAGAGCCATAAGGGAGACTAGACATCTACCACCCCACTACCACTACCAGATTAGAGCCATAAGGGAGACTAGACATCTACCACCCCACTACCACTATCAGATTAGAACCATAAGGGAGACTAGACATCTACCACCCCACTATCAGATTAGAGCCATAAGGGAGACTAGACATCTACCACCCCACCACCACTATAAGATTAGAGCCATAATGGAGACTAGACATCTACCACCCCACTACCACTATCAGATTAGAGCCACAAGGGAGACTAGACATCTACCACCACACTACCACTATCAGATTAGAGCCATAAGGGAGCCTAGACATCTACCACCCCACTACCACTACCAGATTAGAGCCATAAGGGAGACTAGACATCTACCACCCCACTACCACTATCAAATTAGAGCCATAAGGGAGACTAGACATCTACCACCCCACTACCACTATCAGATTAGAGCCATAAGGGAGACTAGACATCTACCACCCCACTATCAGATTAGAGCCATAAGGGAGACTAGACATCTACCACCCCATTACCACTATCAAATTAGAGCCATAAGGGAGGCTAGACATCTACCACCCCACTACCACTATCAAATTAGAGCCATAAGGGAGACTAGACATCTACCAACCCACTACCACTATCAGATTAGAGCCATAAGGGAGACTAGACATCTACCACCCCACTACCACTAGCAGATTAGAGCCATAATGGAGACTAGACATCTACCACCCCACTTCCACTATCAGATGAGAGCCACAAGGGAGACTAAACATCTACCACCACACTACCACTACCAGATTAGAGCCATAAGGGAGACTAGACATCTACCACCCCACTACCACTACCAGATTAGAGCCATAAGGGAGACTAGACATCTACCACCCCACTACCACTACCAGATTAGAGCCATAAGGGAGACTAGACATCTACCACCCCATTACCACTATCAGATTAGAGCCATAAGGGAGTCTAGACATCTACCACCCCACTACCACTACCATATTAGAGCCATGAGGGAGACTAGACATCTACCATCCCACTACCACTATCAAATTAGAGCCATAAGGGAGACTAGACATCTACCAACCCCATACCACTATCAGATTAGAGCCATAAGGGAGACTAGACATCTACCACCCCACTACCACTATCAGATTAGAGCCATAATGGAGACTAGACATCTACCACCCCACTACCACTATCAGATTAGAGCCACAAGGGAGACTGGACATCTACCACCACACTACCACCACCAGATTAGAGCCATAAGGGAGACTAGACATCTACCACCCCACTACCACTATCAAATTAGAGCCATAAGGGAGACTAGACATCTACCAACCCCCTACCACTATCAGATTAGAGCCATAAGGGAGACTAGACATCTACCACCCCACTACCACTATCAGATTAGAGCCATAATGGAGACTAGACATCTACCACCCCACTACCACTATCAAATTAGAGCCATAAGGGAGACTAGACATCTACCACCCCACTACCACTATCAAATTAGAGCCATAAGGGAGACTAGACATCTACCAACCCACTACCACTATCAGATTAGAGCCATAAGGGAGACTAGACATCTACCACCCCACTACCACTATCAGATTAGAGCCATAATGGAGACTAGACATCTACCACCCCACTACCACTATCAGATGAGAGCCACAAGGGAGACTAGACATCTACCACCACACTACCACTACCAGATTAGAGCCATAAGGGAGACTAGACATCTACCACCCCACTACCACTATAAATTAGAGCCATAAGGGAGACTAGACATCTACCACCCCACTACCACTATCAGATTAGAGCCATAAGGGAGTCTAGACATCTACCACCCCACTACCACTACCATATTAGAGCCATGAGGGAGACTAGACATCTACCATCCCACTACCACTATCAAATTAGAGCCATAAGGGAGACTAGACATCTACCAACCCCATACCACTATCAGATTAGAGCCATAAGGGAGACTAGACATCTACCACCCCACTACCACTATCAGATTAGAGCCATAATGGAGACTAGACATCTACCACCCCACTACCACTATCAGATTAGAGCCACAAGGGAGACTGGACATCTACCACCACACTACCACCACCAGATTAGAGCCATAAGGGAGACTAGACATCTACCACCCCACTACCACTATCAAATTAGAGCCATAAGGGAGACTAGACATCTACCAACCCCCTACCACTATCAGATTAGAGCCATAAGGGAGACTAGACATCTACCACCCCACTACCACTATCAGATTAGAGCCATAATGGAGACTAGACATCTACCACCCCACTACCACTATCAGATTAGAGCCACAAGGGAGACTGGACATCTACCACCACACTACCACTATCAGATTAGAGCCATAAGGGAGACTAGACATCTACCACCCCACTACCACTACCAGATTAGAGCCATAAGGGAGACTAGACATCTACCACCCCACTACCACTATCAGATTAGAACCATAAGGGAGACTAGACATCTACCACCCCACTATCAGATTAGAGCCATAAGGGAGACTAGACATCTACCACCCCACCACCACTATAAGATTAGAGCCATAATGGAGACTAGACATCTACCACCCCACTACCACTATCAGATTAGAGCCACAAGGGAGACTAGACATCTACCACCACACTACCACTATCAGATTAGAGCCATAAGGGAGCCTAGACATCTACCACCCCACTACCACTACCAGATTAGAGCCATAAGGGAGACTAGACATCTACCACCCCACTACCACTATCAAATTAGAGCCATAAGGGAGACTAGACATCTACCACCCCACTACCACTATCAGATTAGAGCCATAAGGGAGACTAGACATCTACCACCCCACTATCAGATTAGAGCCATAAGGGAGACTAGACATCTACCACCCCATTACCACTATCAAATTAGAGCCATAAGGGAGGCTAGACATCTACCACCCCACTACCACTATCAAATTAGAGCCATAAGGGAGACTAGACATCTACCAACCCACTACCACTATCAGATTAGAGCCATAAGGGAGACTAGACATCTACCACCCCACTACCACTAGCAGATTAGAGCCATAATGGAGACTAGACATCTACCACCCCACTTCCACTATCAGATGAGAGCCACAAGGGAGACTAAACATCTACCACCACACTACCACTACCAGATTAGAGCCATAAGGGAGACTAGACATCTACCACCCCACTACCACTACCAGATTAGAGCCATAAGGGAGACTAGACATCTACCACCCCACTACCACTACCAGATTAGAGCCATAAGGGAGACTAGACATCTACCACCCCATTACCACTATCAGATTAGAGCCATAAGGGAGTCTAGACATCTACCACCCCACTACCACTACCATATTAGAGCCATGAGGGAGACTAGACATCTACCATCCCACTACCACTATCAAATTAGAGCCATAAGGGAGACTAGACATCTACCAACCCCATACCACTATCAGATTAGAGCCATAAGGGAGACTAGACATCTACCACCCCACTACCACTATCAGATTAGAGCCATAATGGAGACTAGACATCTACCACCCCACTACCACTATCAGATTAGAGCCACAAGGGAGACTGGACATCTACCACCACACTACCACCACCAGATTAGAGCCATAAGGGAGACTAGACATCTACCACCCCACTACCACTATCAAATTAGAGCCATAAGGGAGACTAGACATCTACCAACCCCCTACCACTATCAGATTAGAGCCATAAGGGAGACTAGACATCTACCACCCCACTACCACTATCAGATTAGAGCCATAATGGAGACTAGACATCTACCACCCCACTACCACTATCAGATTAGAGCCACAAGGGAGACTGGACATCTACCACCACACTACCACTATCAGATTAGAGCCATAAGGGAGACTAGACATCTACCACCCCACTACCACTACCAGATTAGAGCCATAAGGGAGACTAGACATCTACCACCCCACTACCACTATCAAATTAGAGCCATAAGGGAGACTAGACATCTACCACCCCACTACCACTATCAGATTAGAACCATAAGGGAGACTAGACATCTACCACCCCACTATCAGATTAGAGCCATAAGGGAGACTAGACATCTACCACCCCACCACCACTATAAGATTAGAGCCATAATGGAGACTAGACATCTACCACCCCACTACCACTATCAGATTAGAGCCACAAGGGAGACTAGACATCTACCACCACACTACCACTATCAGATTAGAGCCATAAGGGAGCCTAGACATCTACCACCCCACTACCACTACCAGATTAGAGCCATAAGGGAGACTAGACATCTACCACCCCACTACCACTATCAAATTAGAGCCATAAGGGAGACTAGACATCTACCACCCCACTACCACTATCAGATTAGAGCCATAAGGGAGCCTAGACATCTACCAACCCACTACCACTATCAGATTAGAGCCATAAGGGAGACTAGACATCTACCACCCCACTACCACTATCAGATTAGAGCCATAATGGAGACTAGACATCTACCACCCCACTACCACTATCAGATGAGAGCCACAAGGGAGACTAGACATCTACCACCACACTACCACTACCAGATTAGAGCCATAAGGGAGACTAGACATCTACCACCCCACTACCACTATAAATTAGAGCCATAAGGGAGACTAGACATCTACCACCCCACTACCACTATCAGATTAGAGCCATAAGGGAGTCTAGACATCTACCACCCCACTACCACTACCATATTAGAGCCATGAGGGAGACTAGACATCTACCATCCCACTACCACTATCAAATTAGAGCCATAAGGGAGACTAGACATCTACCAACCCCATACCACTATCAGATTAGAGCCATAAGGGAGACTAGACATCTACCATCCCACTACCACTATCAAATTAGAGCCATAAGGGAGACTAGACATCTACCAACCCACTACCACTATCAGATTAGAGCCATAAGGGAGTCTAGACATCTACCAACCCACTACCACTACCATATTAGAGCCATAAGGGAGACTAGACATCTACCACCCCACTACCACTATCAAATTAGAGCCATAAGGGAGACTAGACATCTACCACCCCACTACCACTATCAGATTAGAGCCATAAGGGAGACTAGACATCTACCACCCCACTACCACTATCAGATTAGAGCCATAATGGAGACTAGACATCTACCACCCCACTACCACTATCAGATGAGAGCCACAAGGGAGACTAGACATCTACCACCACACTACCACTACCAGATTAGAGCCATAAGGGAGACTAGACATCTACCACCCCACTACCACTATAAATTAGAGCCATAAGGGAGACTAGACATCTACCACCCCACTACCACTATCAGATTAGAGCCATAAGGGAGTCTAGACATCTACCACCCCACTACCACTACCATATTAGAGCCATGAGGGAGACTAGACATCTACCATCCCACTACCACTATCAAATTAGAGCCATAAGGGAGACTAGACATCTACCAACCCCATACCACTATCAGATTAGAGCCATAAGGGAGACTAGACATCTACCACCCCACTACCACTATCAGATTAGAGCCATAATGGAGACTAGACATCTACCACCCCACTACCACTATCAGATTAGAGCCACAAGGGAGACTGGACATCTACCACCACACTACCACCACCAGATTAGAGCCATAAGGGAGACTAGACATCTACCACCCCACTACCACTATCAAATTAGAGCCATAAGGGAGACTAGACATCTACCAACCCCCTACCACTATCAGATTAGAGCCATAAGGGAGACTAGACATCTACCACCCCACTACCACTATCAGATTAGAGCCATAATGGAGACTAGACATCTACCACCCCACTACCACTATCAGATTAGAGCCACAAGGGAGACTGGACATCTACCACCACACTACCACTATCAGATTAAAGCCATAAGGGAGACTAGACATCTACCACCCCACTACCACTACCAGATTAGAGCCATAAGGGAGACTAGACATCTACCACCCCACTACCACTATCAGATTAGAACCATAAGGGAGACTAGACATCTACCACCCCACTATCAGATTAGAGCCATAAGGGAGACTAGACATCTACCACCCCACCACCACTATAAGATTAGAGCCATAATGGAGACTAGACATCTACCACCCCACTACCACTATCAGATTAGAGCCACAAGGGAGACTAGACATCTACCACCACACTACCACTATCAGATTAGAGCCATAAGGGAGCCTAGACATCTACCACCCCACTACCACTACCAGATTAGAGCCATAAGGGAGACTAGACATCTACCACCCCACTACCACTATCAAATTAGAGCCATAAGGGAGACTAGACATCTACCACCCCACTACCACTATCAGATTAGAGCCATAAGGGAGACTAGACATCTACCACCCCACTATCAGATTAGAGCCATAAGGGAGACTAGACATCTACCACCCCACTTCCACTATCAGATGAGAGCCACAAGGGAGACTAAACATCTACCACCACACTACCACTACCAGATTAGAGCCATAAGGGAGACTAGACATCTACCAACCCACTACCACTATCAGATTAGAGCCATAATGGAGACTAGACATCTACCAACCCACTACCACTATCAGATTAGAGCCACAAGGGAGACTAGACATCTACCACCCCACTTCCACTATCAGATGAGAGCCACAAGGGAGACTAAACATCTACCACCACACTACCACTACCAGATTAGAGCCATAAGGGAGACTAGACATCTACCACCCCACTACCACTATCAGATTAGAACCATAAGGGAGACTAGACATCTACCACCCCACTATCAGATTAGAGCCATAAGGGAGACTAGACATCTACCACCCCACCACCACTATAAGATTAGAGCCATAATGGAGACTAGACATCTACCACCCCACTACCACAATCAGATTAGAGCCACAAGGGAGACTAGACATCTACCACCACACTACCACTATCAGATTAGAGCCATAAGGGAGCCTAGACATCTACCACCCCACTACCACTACCAGATTAGAGCCATAAGGGAGACTAGACATCTACCACCCCACTACCACTATCAAATTAGAGCCATAAGGGAGACTAGACATCTACCACCCCACTACCACTATCAGATTAGAGCCATAAGGGAGACTAGACATCTACCACCCCACTATCAGATTAGAGCCATAAGGGAGACTAGACATCTACCACCCCATTACCACTATCAAATTAGAGCCATAAGGGAGGCTAGACATCTACCACCCCACTACCACTATCAAATTAGAGCCATAAGGGAGACTAGACATCTACCAACCCACTACCACTATCAGATTAGAGCCATAAGGGAGACTAGACATCTACCACCCCACTACCACTATCAGATTAGAGCCATAATGGAGACTAGACATCTACCACCCCACTTCCACTATCAGATGAGAGCCACAAGGGAGACTAAACATCTACCACCACACTACCACTACCAGATTAGAGCCATAAGGGAGACTAGACATCTACCACCCCACTACCACTACCAGATTAGAGCCATAAGGGAGACTAGACATCTACCACCCCACTACCACTACCAGATTAGAGCCATAAGGGAGACTAGACATCTACCACCCCATTACCACTATCAGATTAGAGCCATAAGGGAGTCAAGACATCTACCACCCCACTACCACTACCATATTAGAGCCATGAGGGAGACTAGACATCTACCATCCCACTACCACTATCAAATTAGAGCCATAAGGGAGACTAGACATCTACCAACCCCATACCACTATCAGATTAGAGCCATAAGGGAGACTAGACATCTACCACCCCACTACCACTATCAGATTAGAGCCATAATGGAGACTAGACATCTACCACCCCACTACCACTATCAGATTAGAGCCACAAGGGAGACTGGACATCTACCACCACACTACCACCACCAGATTAGAGCCATAAGGGAGACTAGACATCTACCACCCCACTACCACTATCAAATTAGAGCCATAAGGGAGACTAGACATCTACCAACCCCCTACCACTATCAGATTAGAGCCATAAGGGAGACTAGACATCTACCACCCCACTACCACTATCAGATTAGAGCCATAATGGAGACTAGACATCTACCACCCCACTACCACTATCAGATTAGAGCCACAAGGGAGACTGGACATCTACCCCCACACTACCACTATCAGATTAGAGCCATAAGGGAGACTAGACATCTACCACCCCACTACCACTACCAGATTAGAGCCATAAGGGAGACTAGACATCTACCACCCCACTACCACTATCAAATTAGAGCCATAAGGGAGACTAGACATCTACCACCCCACTACCACTATCAGATTAGAACCATAAGGGAGACTAGACATCTACCACCCCACTATCAGATTAGAGCCATAAGGGAGACTAGACATCTACCACCCCACCACCACTATCAGATTAGAGCCACAAGGGAGACTAGACATCTACCACCACACTACCACTATCAGATTAGAGCCATAAGGGAGCCTAGACATCTACCACCCCACTACCACTACCAGATTAGAGCCATAAGGGAGACTAGACATCTACCACCCCACTACCACTATCAAATTAGAGCCATAAGGGAGACTAGACATCTACCACCCCACTACCACTATCAGATTAGAGCCATAAGGGAGACTAGACATCTACCACCCCACTATCAGATTAGAGCCATAAGGGAGACTAGACATCTACCACCCCATTACCACTATCAAATTAGAGCTATAAGGGAGGCTAGACATCTACCACCCCACTACCACTATCAAATTAGAGCCATAAGGGAGACTAGACATCTACCAACCCACTACCACTATCAGATTAGAGCCATAAGGGAGACTAGACATCTACCACCCCACTACCACTATCAGATTAGAGCCATAATGGAGACTAGACATCTACCACCCCACTTCCACTATCAGTTGAGAGCCACAAGGGAGACTAAACATCTACCACCACACTACCACTACCAGATTAGAGCCATAAGGGAGACTAGACATCTACCACCCCACTACCACTACCAGATTAGAGCCATAAGGGAGACTAGACATCTACCACCCCACTACCATTACCAGATTAGAGCCATAAGGGAGACTAGACATCTACCACCCCATTACCACTATCAAATTAGAGCCATAAGGGAGGCTAGACATCTACCACCCCACTACCACTATCAAATTAGAGCCATAAGGGAGACTAGACATCTACCAACCCACTACCACTATCAGATTAGAGCCATAAGGGAGACTAGACATCTACCACCCCACTACCACTATCAGATTAGAGCCATAATGGAGACTAGACATCTACCACCCCACTACCACTATCAGATTAGAGCCATAATGGAGACTAGACATCTACCACCCCACTACCACTATCAGATGAGAGCCACAAGGGAGACTAAACATCTACCACCACACTACCACTACCAGATTAGAGCCATAAGGGAGACTAGACATCTACCACCCCACTACCACTACCAGATTAGAGCCATAAGGGAGACTAGACATCTACCACCCCACTACCACTATCAGATTAGAACCATAAGGGAGACTAGACATCTACCACCCCACTACCACTATCAGATTAGAGCCATAAGGGAGACTAGACATCTACCACCCCACTATCAGATTAGAGCCATAAGGGAGACTAGACATCTACCACCCCACTACCACTACCAGATTAGAGCCATAAGGGAGACTAGATATCTACCACCCCACTACCACTATCAAATTAGAGCCATAAGGGAGCCTAGACATCTACCACCCCACTACCACTATCAGATTAGAGCCATAAGGGAGACTAGACATCTACCACCACACTACCACTATAAGATTTGAGCCATAAGGGAGACTAGACATCTACCACTACCACTATCAGATTAGAGCCATAAGGGAGACTAGACATCTACCACCCCTATACCACTATCAGATTAGAGCCATAAGGGAGACTAGACATCTACCACCCCACTACCACTACCAGATTAGAGCCATAAGGGAGACTAGACATCTACCACCCCACTACCACACCAGATTAGAGCCATAAGGGAGACTAGACATCTACCACCCCACTACCACTACCAGATTAGAGCCATAATGGAGACTAGACATTTACCACCCCATTACCACTATCAGATTAGAGCCATAAGGGAGACTAGACATCTACCACCCCACTACCACTATCAAATTAGAGCCATAAGGGAGTCTAGACATCTACCAACCCACTACCACTATCAGATTAGAGCCATAAGGGAGACTAGACATCTACCAAACCACAATCAGATTAGAAAGATAAGGGGGACTAGACATCTACCTCCCCACTACCACTATCAGATTAGAGCCATAAGGGAGACTAGACATCTACCACCCCACTATCACTATCAGATTAGAGCCATAAGGGAGACTAGACATCTACCACCCCACTACCACTACCAGGTTAGAGCCATAAGGGAGACTAGACATCTACCACCCCACTACCACTTTCAAATTAGAGCCATAAGGGAGACTAGACATCTACCACCCCACTACCACTACCAGATTAGAGCCATAAGGGAGACTAGACATCTACCACCCCACTACCACTATCTAATTAGAGCCATAAGGGAGTGTAGACATCTACCACCCCACTACCACTATCAGATTAGAGCCATAAGGGAGACTAGACATCTACTACCCCACTACCACTATCAGATTATAGCCATAAGGGAGACAAGACATCTACCACCCCACTACCACTATCAGATTAGAGCCATAAGGGAGACTAGACATCTACCACCCCATTACCACTATCAGATTAGAGCCATAAGGGAGACTAGACATCTACCACCCCACTACCACTACCATATTAGAGCCATAAGGGAGACAAGACATCTACCACCCCACTACCACTATCAAATTAGAGCCATAAGGGAGACTAGACATCTACCAACCCACTACCACTATCAGATTAGAGCCATAAGGGAGACTAGACATCTACCACCCCATTACCACTATCAGATTAGAGCCATAAGGGAGACTAGACATCTACCACCCCATTACCACTATCAGATTAGAGCCATAAGGGAGACTAGACATCTACCACCCCACTACCACTATCAAATTAGAGCCATAAGGGAGACTAGACATCTACCACCCCACTACCACTATCAGATTAGAGCCATAAGGGAGGCTAGACATCTAACACCCCACTACCACTATCAAATTAGAGCCATAAGGGAGACTAGACACCTACCACCCCACTACCACTATCATTTTAGAGCCATAAGGGAGACTAGACATCTACCACCCCACTACCACTATCAAATTAGAGCCATAAGGGAGACTAGACATCTACCACCCCACTACCACTATCAGATTAGAGCCATAAGGGAGACTAGACATCTACTACCCCACTATCAGATTAGAGCCATAAGGGAGCCTAGACATCTACCACCCCATTACCACTATCAGATTAGAGCCATAAGGGAGACTAGACATCTACCACCCCACTACCACTACCAGCTTAGAGCCATAAGGGAGACAAGACATCTACCACCCCACTACCACTATCAGATTAGAGCCATAAGGGAGACTAGACATCTACCACCCCACTATCAGATTAGAGCCATAAGGGAGACTAGACATCTACCACCCCACTACCACTACCAGATTAGAGCCATAAGGGAGACTAGATATCTACCACCCCACTACCACTATCAAATTAGAGCCATAAGGGAGCCTAGACATCTACCACCCCACTACCACTATCAGATTAGAGCCATAAGGGAGACTAGACATCTACCACCACACTACCACTATAAGATTTGAGCCATAAGGGAGACTAGACATCTACCACTACCACTATCAGATTAGAGCCATAAGGGAGACTAGACATCTACCACCCCTATACCACTATCAGATTAGAGCCATAAGGGAGACTAGACATCTACCACCCCACTACCACTACCAGATTAGAGCCATAAGGGAGACTAGACATCTACCACCCCACTACCACTACCAGATTAGAGCCATAAGGGAGACTAGACATCTACCACCCCACTACCACTACCAGATTAGAGCCATAATGGAGACTAGACATTTACCACCCCATTACCACTATCAGATTAGAGCCATAAGGGAGACTAGACATCTACCACCCCACTACCACTATCAAATTAGAGCCATAAGGGAGTCTAGACATCTACCAACCCACTACCACTATCAGATTAGAGCCATAAGGGAGACTAGACATCTACCAAACCACAATCAGATTAGAAAGATAAGGGGGACTAGACATCTACCTCCCCACTACCACTATCAGATTAGAGCCATAAGGGAGACTAGACATCTACCACCCCACTATCACTATCAGATTAGAGCCATAAGGGAGACTAGACATCTACCACCCCACTACCACTACCAGGTTAGAGCCATAAGGGAGACTAGACATCTACCACCCCACTACCACTTTCAAATTAGAGCCATAAGGGAGACTAGACATCTACCACCCCACTACCACTACCAGATTAGAGCCATAAGGGAGACTAGACATCTACCACCCCACTACCACTATCTAATTAGAGCCATAAGGGAGTGTAGACATCTACCACCCCACTACCACTATCAGATTAGAGCCATAAGGGAGACTAGACATCTACTACCCCACTACCACTATCAGATTATAGCCATAAGGGAGACAAGACATCTACCACCCCACTACCACTATCAGATTAGAGCCATAAGGGAGACTAGACATCTACCACCCCATTACCACTATCAGATTAGAGCCATAAGGGAGACTAGACATCTACCACCCCACTACCACTACCAGCTTAGAGCCATAAGGGAGACAAGACATCTACCACCCCACTACCACTATCAAATTAGAGCCATAAGGGAGACTAGACATCTACCAACCCACTACCACTATCAGATTAGAGCCATAAGGGAGACTAGACATCTACCACCCCATTACCACTATCAGATTAGAGCCATAAGGGAGACTAGACATCTACCACCCCATTACCACTATCAGATTAGAGCCATAAGGGAGACTAGACATCTACCACCCCACTACCACTATCAAATTAGAGCCATAAGGGAGACTAGACATCTACCACCCCACTACCACTATCAGATTAGAGCCATAAGGGAGGCTAGACATCTAACACCCCACTACCACTATCAAATTAGAGCCATAAGGGAGACTAGACACCTACCACCCCACTACCACTATCATTTTAGAGCCATAAGGGAGACTAGACATCTACCACCCCACTACCACTATCAAATTAGAGCCATAAGGGAGACTAGACATCTACCACCCCACTACCACTATCAGATTAGAGCCATAAGGGAGACTAGACATCTACTACCCCACTATCAGATTAGAGCCATAAGGGAGCCTAGACATCTACCACCCCATTACCACTATCAGATTAGAGCCATAAGGGAGACTAGACATCTACCACCCCACTACCACTACCAGCTTAGAGCCATAAGGGAGACAAGACATCTACCACCCCACTACCACTATCAAATTAGAGCCATAAGGGAGACTAGACATCTACCAACCCACTACCACTATCAGATTAGAGCCATAAGGGAGACTAGACATCTACCACCCCATTACCACTATCAGATTAGAGCCATAAGGGAGACTAGACATCTACCACCCCATTACCACTATCAGATTAGAGCCATAAGGGAGACTAGACATCTACCACCCCACTACCACTATCAAATTAGAGCCATAAGGGAGACTAGACATCTACCACCCCACTACCACTATCAGATTAGAGCCATAAGGGAGGCTAGACATCTAACACCCCACTACCACTATCAAATTAGAGCCATAAGGGAGACTAGACACCTACCACCCCACTACCACTATCATTTTAGAGCCATAAGGGAGACTAGACATCTACCACCCCACTACCACTATCAAATTAGAGCCATAAGGGAGACTAGACATCTACCACCCCACTACCACTATCAGATTAGAGCCATAAGGGAGACTAGACATCTACTACCCCACTATCAGATTAGAGCCATAATGGAGCCTAGACATCTACCACCCCATTACCACTATCAAATTAGAGCCATAAGGGAGGCTAGACATCTAACACCCCACTACCACTATCAAATTAGAGCCATAAGGGAGACTAGACACCTACCACCCCACTACCACTATCAGATTAGAGCCATAAGGGAGACTAGACATCTTCCACCCCACTACCACTATCAGATTAGAGCCATAAGGGAGACTAGACATCTACCACCCCACTACCACTATCAAATTAGAGCCATAAAGGAGACTAGACATCTACCAACCTACTACCACTATCAGATTAGAGCCATAAGGGAGACTAGACATCTACCACCCCACTATCACTATCAGATTAGAGCCATAAGGGAGACTAGACATCTACCACCCCACTACCACTATCAGATTAGAGCCATAAGGGAGACTAGACATCTACCACCCCACTACCACTATCAAATTAGAGCCATAAGGGAGACTAGACATCTACCACCCCACTACCACTATCAGATTAGAGCCATAATGGAGACTAGACATCTACCACCCCACTATCAGATTAGAGCCATAAGGGAGACTAGACATCTACCACCCCATTACCACTGTCAAATTAGAGCCATAAGGGAGGCTAGACGTCTAACACCCCACTACCACTATCAAATTAGAGCCATAAGGGAGACTAGACACCTACCACCCCACTACCACTATCAGATTAGAGCCATAAGGGAGACTAGACATCTACCACCCCACTACCACTATCAGATTAGAGCCATAAGGGAGACTAGACATCTACCACCCCACTACCACTACCAGATTAGAGCCATAAGGGAGACTAGACATCTACCACCCCACTACCACTATCAAATTAGAGCCATAAGGGAGACTAGACATCTACCAACCCACTACCACTATCAGATTAGAGCCATAAGGGAGACTAGACATCTACCACCCCACTACCACTGTCAGATTAGAGCCATAAGGGAGACTAGACATCTACCACCCCACTACCACTACCAGATTAGAGCCATAAGGGAGACTAGACATCAAACACCCCACTACCACTATCAAATTAGAGCCATAAGGGAGACTAGACATCTACCACCCCACTACCACTATCAGATTAGAGCCATAAGGGAGTCTAGACATCTACCAACCCACTACCACTACCATATTAGAGCCATAAGGGAGACTAGACATCTACCACCCCACTACCACTATCAAATTAGAGCCATAAGGGAGACTAGACATCTACCACCCCACTACCACTATCAAATTAGAGCCATAAGGGAGACTAGACATCTACCAACCCACTACCACTATCAAATTAGAGCCATAAGGGAGACTAGACATCTACCAACCCACTACCACTATCAAATTAGAGCCATAAGGGAGACTAGACATCTACCACCCCATTACCACTATCAGATTAGAGCCATAAGGGAGACTAGACATCTACCACCCCACTACCACTATCAAATTAGAGCCATAAGGGAGACTAGACATCTACCACCCCACTACCACTTTCAGATTAGAGCCATAAGGGAGGCTAGACATCTAACACCCCACTACCACTATCAAATTAGAGCCATAAGGGAGACTAGACACCTACCACCCCACTACCACTATCATTTTAGAGCCATAAGGGAGACTAGACATCTACCACCCCACTACCACTATCAAATTAGAGCCATAAGGGAGACTAGACATCTACCACCCCACTACCACTATCAGATTAGAGCCATAAGGGAGACTAGACATCTACTACCCCACTATCAGATTAGAGCCATAATGGAGCCTAGACATCTACCACCCCATTACCACTATCAAATTAGAGCCATAAGGGAGGCTAGACATCTAACACCCCACTACCACTATCAAATTAGAGCCATAAGGGAGACTAGACACCTACCACCCCACTACCACTATCAGATTAGAGCCATAAGGGAGACTAGACATCTTCCACCCCACTACCACTATCAGATTAGAGCCATAAGGGAGACTAGACATCTACCACCCCACTACCACTATCAAATTAGAGCCATAAAGGAGACTAGACATCTACCAACCTACTACCACTATCAGATTAGAGCCATAAGGGAGACTAGACATCTACCACCCCACTATCACTATCAGATTAGAGCCATAAGGGAGACTAGACATCTACCACCCCACTACCACTATCAGATTAGAGCCATAAGGGAGACTAGACATCTACCACCCCACTACCACTATCAAATTAGAGTCATAAGGGAGACTAGACATCTACCACCCCACTACCACTATCAGATTAGAGCCATAATGGAGACTAGACATCTACCACCCCACTATCAGATTAGAGCCATAAGGGAGACTAGACATCTACCACCCCATTACCACTGTCAAATTAGAGCCATAAGGGAGGCTAGACGTCTAACACCCCACTACCACTATCAAATTAGAGCCATAAGGGAGACTAGACACCTACCACCCCACTACCACTATCAGATTAGAGCCATAAGGGAGACTAGACATCTACCACCCCACTACCACTATCAGATTAGAGCCATAAGGGAGACTAGACATCTACCACCCCACTACCACTACCAGATTAGAGCCATAAGGGAGACTAGACATCTACCACCCCACTACCACTATCAAATTAGAGCCATAAGGGAGACTAGACATCTACCAACCCACTACCACTATCAGATTAGAGCCATAAGGGAGACTTGACATCTACCACCCCACTACCACTGTCAGATTAGAGCCATAAGGGAGACTAGACATCTACCACCCCACTACCACTACCAGATTAGAGCCATAAGGGAGACTAGACATCAAACACCCCACTACCACTATCAAATTAGAGCCATAAGGGAGACTAGACATCTACCACCCCACTACCACTATCAGATTAGAGCCATAAGGGAGTCTAGACATCTACCAACCCACTACCACTACCATATTAGAGCCATAAGGGAGACTAGACATCTACCACCCCACTACCACTATCAAATTAGAGCCATAAGGGAGACTAGACATCTACCACCCCACTACCACTATCAAATTAGAGCCATAAGGGAGACTAGACATCTACCAACCCACTACCACTATCAAATTAGAGCCATAAGGGAGACTAGACATCTACCAACCCACTACCACTATCAGATTAGAGCCATAAGGGAGACTAGACATCTACCACCCCACTACCACTACCAAATTAGAGCCATAAGGGAGACTAGACATCTACCACCCCACTACCACTATCAGATTAGAGCCATAAGGGAGTCTAGACATCTACCAACCCACTACCACTACCATATTAGAACCATAAGGGAGACTAGACATCTACCACCCCACTACCACTATCAAATTAGAGCCATAAGGGAGACTAGACATCTACCACCCCACTACCACTATCAAATTAGAGCCATAAGGGAGACTAGACATCTACCAACCCACTACCACTATCAGATTAGAGCCATAAGGGAGACTAGACATCTACCACCCCACTACCACTATCAGATTAGAGCCATAATGGAGACTAGACATCTACCACCCCACTACCACTATCAGATGAGAGCCACAAGGGAGCCTAGACATCTACCACCACACTACCACTACCAGATTAGAGCCATAAGGGAGACTAGACATCTACCACCCCACTACCACTATAAATTAGAGCCATAAGGGAGACTAGACATCTACCACCCCACTATCAGATTAGAGCCATAAGGGAGACTAGACATCTACCACCCCACTATCAGATTAGAGCCATAAGGGAGACTAGACATCTACCACCCCATTACCACTATCAAATTAGAGCCATAAGGGAGGCTAGACATCTACCACCCCACTACCACTATCAGATTAGAGCCATAAGGGAGACTAGACATCTACCACCCCACTACCACTATCAAATTAGAGCCATAAGGGAGACTAGACATCTACCAACCCACTACCACTATCAGATTAGAGCCATAAGGGAGACTAGACATCTACCACCCCACTACCACTATCAGATTAGAGCCATAATGGAGACTAGACATGTACCACCCCACTTCCACTATCAGATGAGAGCCACAAGGGAGAGTAAACATCTACCACCACACTACCACTACCAGATTTGAGCCATAAGGGAGGCTAGACATCTACCACCCCACTACCACTATCAAATTAGAGCCATAAGGGAGACTAGACATCTGCCAACCCACTACCACTATCAGATTAGAGCCATAAGGGAGACTAGACATCTACCACCCCACTACCACTATCAGATTAGAGCAATAATGGAGACTAGACATCTACCACCCCACTACCACTATCAGATGAGAGCCATAAGGGAGACTAAACATCTACCACCACACTACCATTACCAGATTAGAGCCATAAGGGAGACTAGACATCTACCACCCCACTACCACTACCAGATTAGAGCCATAAGGGAGACTAGACATCTACCACCCCACTACCACTACCAGATTAGAGCCATAAGGGAGACTAGACATCTACCACCCCACTACCACTATCAGATTAGAACCATAAGGGAGACTAGACATCTACCACCCCACTATCAGATTAGAGCCATAAGGGAGACTAGACATCTACCACCCCACTACCACTATCAGATTAGAGCGACAAGGGAGACTAGACATCTACCACCACACTACCACTATCAGATTAGAGCCATAAGGGAGACTAGACATCTACCACCCCACTACCACTACCAGATTAGAGCCATAAGGGAGACTAGACATCTACCACCCCACTACCACTATCAGATTAGAGCCACAAGGGAGACTGAACATCTACCACCACACTACCACTATCTGATTAGAGCCATAAGGGAGACTAGACATCTACCACCCCACTACCACTACCAGATTAGAGCCATAAGGGAGACTAGACATCTACCACCCCACTACGACTACCAGATTAGAGCAATAATGGAGACTAGACATCTACCACCCCACTACCACTATCAGATGAGAGCCATAAGGGAGACTAAACATCTACCACCACACTACCATTACCAGATTAGAGCCATAAGGGAGACTAGACATCTACCACCCCACTACCACTACCAGATTAGAGCCATAAGGGAGACTAGACATCTACCACCCCACTACCACTACCAGATTAGAGCCATAAGGGAGACTAGACATCTACCACCCCACTACCACTATCAGATTAGAACCATAAGGGAGACTAGACATCTACCACCCCACTATCAGATTAGAGCCATAAGGGAGACTAGACATCTACCACCCCACTACCACTATCAGATTAGAGCGACAAGGGAGACTAGACATCTACCACCACACTACCACTATCAGATTAGAGCCATAAGGGAGACTAGACATCTACCACCCCACTACCACTACCAGATTAGAGCCATAAGGGAGACTAGACATCTACCACCCCACTACCACTATCAGATTAGAGCCACAAGGGAGACTGAACATCTACCACCACACTACCACTATCTGATTAGAGCCATAAGGGAGACTAGACATCTACCACCCCACTACCACTACCAGATTAGAGCCATAAGGGAGACTAGACATCTACCACCCCACTACGACTACCAGATTAGAGCCATAAGGGAGACTAGACATCTACCACCCCATTACCACTATCAAATTAGAGCCATAACGGAGGCTAGACATCTACCACCCCACTACCACTATCAAATTAGAGCCATACGGGAGACTAGACATCTACCAACCCACTACCACTATCAGATTAGAGCCATGAGGGAGACTAGACATCTACCACCCCACTACCACTATCAGATTAGAGCCATAATGGAGACTAGACATCTACCACCCCACTACCACTATCAGATGAGAGCCACAAGGGAACCTAAACATCTACCACCACACTACCACTACCAGATTAGAGCCATAAGGGAGACTAGACATCTACCACCACACTACCACTACCAGATTAGAGCCATAAGGGAGACTAGACATCTACCACCCCACTACCACTATCAGATTAGAACCATAAGGGAGCCTAGACATCTACCACCCCACTATCAGATTAGAGCCATAAGGGAGACTAGACATCTTCCACCCCACTACCACTACCAGATTAGAGCCATAAGGGAGACTAGGCATCTACCACCCCACTACCACTATCAAATTAGAGCCATAAGGGAGACTGGACATCTACCACCCCACTACCACTATCAGATTAGAGCCATAAGGGAGTCTAGACATCTACCACCCCAATACCACTACCATATTAGAGCCATGAGGGAGACTAGACATCTACCACCCCACTACCACTATCAAATTAGAGCCATAAGGGAGACTAGACATCTACCAACCCCCTACCACTATCAGATTAGAGCCATAAGGGAGACTAGACATCTACCACCCCACTACCACTATCAGATTAGAGCCAAAATGGAGACTAGACATCTACCACCCCACTACCACTATCAGATTAGAGCCACAAGGGAGACTGGACATCTACCACCACACTACCACTACCAGATTAGAGCCATAAGGGAGACTAGACATCTACCACCCCACTACCACTATCAATTAGAGCCATAAGGGAGACTAGACATCTACCAACCCCCTACCACTATCAGATTAGAGCCATAAGGGAGACTAGACATCTACCACCCCACTACCACTATCAGATTAGAGCCATAATGGAGACTAGACATCTACCACCCCACTACCACTATCAGATTAGAGCCACAAGGGAGACTGGACATCTACCACCACACTACCACTATCAGATTAGAGCCATAAGGGAGACTAGACATCTACCACCCCACTACCACTACCAGATTAGAGCCATAAGGGAGACTAGACATCTACCACCCCACTACCACTATCAAATTAGAGCCATAAGGGAGACTAGACATCTACCACCCCACTACCACTATCAGATTAGAACCATAAGGGAGACTAGACATCTACCACCCCACTATCAGATTAGAGCCATAAGGGAGACTAGACATCTACCACCCCATTACCACTATCAAATTAGAGCCATAAGGGAGACTAGACATCTACCAACCCACTACCACTATCAAATTAGAGCCATAAGGGAGACTAGACATCTACCAACCCACTACCACTATCAGATTAGAGCCATAAGGGAGACTAGACATCTACCACCCCACTACCACTATCAGATTAGAGCCATAATGGAGACTAGACATCTACCACCCCACTACCACTATCAGATGAGAGCCACAAGGGAGACTAAACATCTACCACCACACTACCACTACCAGATTAGAGCCATAAGGGAGGCTAGACATCTACCACCCCACTACCACTACCCGATTAGAGCCATAATGGAGACTAGACATCTACCACCCCACTACCACTATCAAATTAGAGCCATAAGGGAGACTAGACATCTACCACCCCACTATCACTATCAGATTAGAGCCATAAGGGAGACTAGACATCTACCACCCCACTACCACTATCAAATTAGAGCATTAAAGGAGACTAGACATCTACCAACCTACTACCACTATCAGATTAGAGCCATAAGGGAGACTAGACATCTACCACCCCACTATCACTATCAGATTAGAGCCATAAGGGAGACTAGACATCTACCACCCCACTACCACTATCAGATTAGAGCCATAAGGGAGTCTAGACATCTACCAGCCCACTACCACTATCAGATTAGAGCCATAAGGGAGACTAGACATCTACCACCCCATTACCACTATCAAATTAGAGCCATAAGGGAGGCTAGACATCTACCACCCCACTACCACTATCAAATTAGAGCCATAAGGGAGACTAGACATCTACCAACCCACTACCACTATCAGATTAGAGCCATAAGGGAGACTAGACATCTACCACCCCACTACCACTATCAGATTAGAGCCATAATGGAGACTAGACATCTACCACCCCACTACCACTATCAGATGAGAGCCACAAGGGAGACTAAACATCTACCACCACACTACCACTACCAGATTAGAGCCATAAGGGAGACTAGACATCTACCACCCCACTACCACTACCAGATTAGAGCCATAAGGGAGACTAGACATCTACCACCCCATTACCACTATCAAATTAGAGCCATAAGGGAGGCTAGACATCTACCACCCCACTACCACTATCAAATTAGAGCCATAAGGGAGACTAGACATCTACCAACCCACTACCACTATCAGATTAGAGCCATAAGGGAGACTAGACATCTACCACCCCACTACCACTACCAGATTAGAGCCATAAGGGAGACTAGACATCTACCACCCCACTACCACTACCAGATTAGAGCCATAAGGGAGACTAGACATCTACCACCCCACTACCACTATCAGATTAGAACCATAAGGGAGACTAAACATCTACCACCCCACTATCAGATTAGAGCCATAAGGGAGACTAGACATCTACCACCCCACTACCACTATCAGATTAGAGCCATAATGGAGACTAGACATCTGCCACCCCACTACCACTATCAGATTAGAGCCATAAGGGAGACTAGACATCTACCACCCCACTACCACTACCAGATTAGAGCCATAAGGGAGACTAGACATCTACCACCCCACTACCACTACCAGATTAGAGCCATAAGGGAGACTAGACATCTACCACCCCATTACCACTATCAAATTAGAGCCATAAGGGAGGCCAGACATCTACCACCCCACTACCACTATCAAATTAGAGCCATAAGGGAGACTAGACATCTACCAACCCACTACCACTATCAGATTAGAGCCATAAGGGAGACTAGACATCTACCACCCCACTACCACTATCAGATGAGAACCACAAGGGAGACTAAACATCTACCACCACACTACCACTACCAGATTAGAGCCATAAGGGAGACTAGACATCTACCACCCCACTACCACTACCAGATTAGAGCCATAAGGGAGACTAGACATCTACCACCCCACTACCACTATCAAATTAGAGCCATAAGGGAGACTAGACATCTACCACCCCACTACCACTATCAGATTAGAGCCATAAGGGAGACTAGACATCTACCACCCCACTATCAGATTAGAGCCATAAGGGAGACTAGACATCTACCACCCCATTACCACTATCAAATTAGAGCCATAAGGGAGGCTAGACATCTACCACCCCCCTACCACTATCAAATTAGAGCCATAAGGGAGACTAGACATCTACCAACCCACTACCACTATCAGATTAGAGCCATAAGGGAGACTAGACATCTACCACTCCACTACCACTATCAGATTAGAGCCATAATGGAGACTAGACATCTATCACCCCACTACCACTATCAGATGAGAGCCACAAGGGAGACTAAACATCTACCACCACACTACCACTACCAGATTAGAGCCATAAGGGAGACTAGACATCTACCACCCCACTACCACTACCAGATTAGAGCCATAAGGGAGACTAGACATCTACCACCCCACTACCACTACCAGATTAGAGCCATAAGGGAGACTAGACATCTACCACCCCATTACCACTATCAAATTAGAGCCATAAGGGAGGCTAGACATCTACCACCCCACTACCACTATCAAATTAGAGCCATAAGGGAGACTAGACATCTACCAACCCCTTACCACTATCAGATTAGAGCCATAAGGGAGACTAGACATCTACCACCCCACTACCACTATCAGATTAGAGCCATAATGGAGACTAGACATCTACCACCCCACTACCACTATCAGATTAGAGCCACAAGGGAGACTGGACATCTACCACCACACTACCACTATCAGAATAGAGCCATAAGGGAGACTAGACATCTACTACCCCACTACCACTACCAGATTAGAGCCATTAGGGAGACTAGACATCTACCACCCCACTACCACTATCAAATTAGAGCCATAAGGGAGACTAGACATCTACCACCCCACTACCACTATCAGATTAGAACCATAAGGGAGACTAGACATCTACCACCCCACTATCAGATTAGAGCCATAAGGGAGACTAGACATCTACCACCCCACCACCACTATAAGATTAGAGCCATAATGGAGACTAGACATCTACCACCCCACTACCACTATCAGATGAGAGCCACAAGGGAGACTAGACATCTACCACCCCACTACCACTATCAGATTAGAGCCATAATGGAGACTAGACATCTACCACCCCACTACCACTATCAGATTAGAGCCATAAGGGAGACTAGACATCTACCACCCCACTACCACTACCAGATTAGAGCCATAAGGGAGACTAGACATCTACCACCCCACTACCACTATCAGATTAGAGCCATAAGGGAGACTAGACATCTACCACCCCACTACCACTACAGATTAGAGCCATAAGGGAGAGTAGACATCTACCACCCCACTACCACTATCAGATTAGAGCCATAATGGAGACTAGACATCTACCACCCCACTACCACTATCAGATTAGAGCCACAAGGGAGACTAGACATCTACCACCCCACTATCAGATTAGAGCCATAAGGGAGACTAGACATCTACCACCCCACTACCACTATCAAATTAGAGCCATAAGGGAGACTAGACATCTACCACCCCACTACCACTATCAGATTAGAACCATAAGGGAGACTAGACATCTACCACCCCACTATCAGATTAGAGCCATAAGGGAGACTAGACATCTACCACCCCACTACCACTATCAGATTAGAGCCATAATGGAGACTAGACATCTACCACCCCACTACCACTATCAGATTAGAGCCACAAGGGAGACTAGACATCTACCACCACACTACCACTATCAGATTAGAGCCATAAGGGAGACTAGACATCTACCACCCCACTACCACTACCAGATTAGAGCCATAAGGGAGACTAGACATCTACCACCCCACTACCACTATCAAATTAGAGCCATAATGGAGACTAGACATCTACCACCCCACTACCACTATCAGATTAGAGCCATAAGGGAGACTAGACATCTACCACCCCACTACCACTATCAAATTAGAGCCATAAGGGAGACTAGACATCTACCAACCCCCTACCACTATCAGATTAGAGCCATAAGGGAGACTAAACATCTACCACCCCACTACCACTATCAGATTAGAGCCATAATGGAGACTAGACATCTACCACCCCACTACCACTATCAGATTAGAGCCACAAGGGAGACTGGACATCTACCACCACACTACCACTATCAGATTAGAGCCATAAGGGAGACTAGACATCTACCACCCCACTACCACTACCAGATTAGAGCCATAAGGGAGACTAGACATCTACCACCCCACTACCACTACCAGATTAGAGCCATAAGGGACACTAGACATCTACCACCCCACTACCACTATCAAATTAGAGCCATAAGGGAGGCTAGACATCTACCACCCCACTACCACTATCAAATTAGAGCCATAAGGGAGACTAGACATCTACCAACCCCTTACCACTATCAGATTAGAGCCATAAGGGAGACTAGACATCTACCACCCCACTACCACTATCAGATTAGAGCCATAATGGAGACTAGACATCTACCACCCCACTACCACTATCAGATTAGAGCCACAAGGGAGACTGGACATCTACCACCACACTACCACTATCAGATTAGAGCCATAAGGGAGACTAGACATCTACCACCCCACTACCACTACCAGATTAGAGCCATAAGGGAGACTAGACATCTACCACCCCACTACCACTATCAAATTAGAGCCATAAGGGAGACTAGACATCTACCACCCCACTACCACTATCAGATTAGAGCCATAAGGGAGACTAGACATCTACCACCCCACTACCACTATCAGATTAGAGCCATAAGGGAGACTAGACATCTACCACCCCACTACCACTATCAGATGAGAGCCACAAGGGAGACTAAACATCTACCACCCCACTACCACTATCAGATTAGAACCATAAGGGAGACTAGACATCTACCACCCCACTATCAGATTAGAGCCATAAGGGAGAGTAGACATCTACCACCCCACTACCACTATCAGATTAGAGCCATAATGGAGACTAGACATCTACCACCCCACTACCACTATCAGATTAGAGCCACAAGGGAGACTAGACATCTACCACCCCACTATCAGATTAGAGCCATAAGGGAGACTAGACATCTACCACCCCACTACCACTATCAAATTAGAGCCATAAGGGAGACTAGACATCTACCACCCCACTACCACTATCAGATTAGAACCATAAGGGAGACTAGACATCTACCACCCCACTATCAGATTCGAGCCATAAGGGAGACTAGACATCTACCACCCCACCACCACTATAAGATTAGAGCCATAATGGAGACTAGACATCTACCACCCCACTACCACTATCAGATTAGAGCCACAAGGGAGACTAGACATCTACCACCACACTACCACTATCAGATTAGAGCCATAAGGGAGACTAGACATCTACCACCCCACTACCACTACCAGATTAGAGCCATAAGGGAGACTAGACATCTACCACCCCACTACCACTATCAAATTAGAGCCATAAGGGAGACTAGACATCTACCACCCCACTACCACTATCAGATTAGAGCCATAAGGGAGACTAGACATCTACCACCCCACTATCAGATTAGAGCCCTAAGGGAGACTAGACATCTACCACCGCACTACCACTACCAGATTAGAGCCATAAGGGAGACTAGACATCTACCACCCCACTACCACTATCAAATTAGAGCCATAAGGGAGACTAGACATCTACCACCCCACTACCACTATCAGATTAGAGCCATAAGGGAGACTAGACATCTACCACCCCACTACCACTATCAAATTAGAGCCATAAGGGAGACTAGACATCTACCACCCCACTACCACTACCAGATTAGAGCCATAAGGGAGACTAGACATCTACCACCCCATTACCACTATCAAATTAGAGCCATAAGGGAGGCTAGACATCTACCACCCCACTACCACTATCAAATTAGAGCCATAAGGGAGACTAGACATCTACCAACCCCTTACCACTATCAGATTAGAGCCATAAGGGAGACTAGACATCTACCACCCCACTACCACTATCAAATTAGAGCCATAAGGGAGACTAGACATCTACCACCCCACTACCACTATCAGATTAGAACCATAAGGGAGACTAGACATCTACCACCCCACTATCAGATTAGAGCCATAAGGGAGACTAGACATCTACCACCCCACCACCACTATAAGATTAGAGCCATAATGGAGACTAGACATCTACCACCCCACTACCACTATCAGATTAGAGCCACAAGGGAGACTAGACATCTACCACCACACTACCACTATCAGATTAGAGCCATAAGGGAGACTAGACATCTACCACCCCACTACCACTACCAGATTAGAGCCATAAGGGAGACTAGACATCTACCACCCCACTACCACTATCAGATTAGAGCCATAATGGAGACTAGACATCTACCACCCCACTACCACTATCAGATGAGAGCCACAAGGGAGACTAAACATCTACCACCCCACTACCACTATCAGATTAGAACCATAAGGGAGACTAGACATCTACCACCCCACTATCAGATTAGAGCCATAAGGGAGACTAGACATCTACCACCACACTACCACTATCAGATTAGAGCCATAATGGAGACTAGACATCTACCACCCCACTACCACTATCAGATTAGAGCCACAAGGGAGACTAGACATCTACCACCACACTACCACTATCAGATTAGAGCCATAAGGGAGACTAGACATCTACCACCCCACTACCACTACCAGATTAGAGCCATAAGGGAGACTAGACATCTACCACCCCACTACCACTATCAAATTAGAGCCATAAGGGAGACTAGACATCTACCACCCCACTACCACTATCAGATTTGAGCCATAAGGGAGACTAGACATCTACCACCCCACTACCACTATCAAATTAGAGCCATAAGGGAAACTAGACATCTACCAACCCCCTACCACTATCAGATTAGAGCCATAAGGGAGACTAGACATCTACCACCCCACTACCACTATCAGATTAGAGCCATAATGGAGACTAGACATCTACCACCCCACTACCACTATCAGATTAGAGCCACAAGGGAGACTAGACATCTACCACCACACTACCACTATCAGATTAGAGCCATAAGGGAGACTAGACATCTACCACCCCACTACCACTACCAGATTAGAGCCATAAGGGAGACTAGACATCTACCACCCCACTACCACTATCAAATTAGAGCCATAAGGGAGACTAGACATCTACCACCCCACTACCACTATCAGATTAGAGCCATAAGGGAGACTAGACATCTACCACCCCACTACCACTATCAAATTAGAGCCATAAGGGAAACTAGACATCTACCAACCCCCTACCACTATCAGATTAGAGCCATAAGGGAGACTAGACATCTACCACCCCACTACCACTATCAGATTAGAGCCATAATGGAGACTAGACATCTACCACCCCACTACCACTATCAGATTAGAGCCACAAGGGAGACTGGACATCTACCACCACACTACCACTATCAGATTAGAGCCATAAGGGAGACTAGACATCTACCACCCCACTACCACTACCAGATTAGAGCCATAAGGGAGACTAGACATCTACCACCCCACTACCACTACCAGATTAGAGCCATAAGGGAGACTAGACATCTACCACCCCATTACCACTATCAAATTAGAGCCATAAGGGAGGCTAGACATCTACCACCCCACTACCACTATCAAATTAGAGCCATAAGGGAGACTAGACATCTACCAACCCCTTACCACTATCAGATTAGAGCCATAAGGGAGACTAGACATCTACCACCCCACTACCACTATCAGATTAGAGCCATAATGGAGACTAGACATCTACCACCCCACTACCACTATCAGATTAGAGCCACAAGGGAGACTGGACATCTACCACCACACTACCACTATCAGATTAGAGCCATAAGGGAGACTAGACATCTACCACCCCACTACCACTACCAGATTAGAGCCATTAGGGAGACTAGACATCTACCACCCCACTACCACTATCAAATTAGAGCCATAAGGGAGACTAGACATCTACCACCCCACTACCACTATCAGATTATAACCATAAGGGAGACTAGACATCTACCACCCCACTATCAGATTCGAGCCATAAGGGAGACTAGACATCTACCACCCCACCACCACTATAAGATTAGAGCCATAATGGAGACTAGACATCTACCACCCCACTACCACTATCAGATTAGAGCCACAAGGGAGACTAGACATCTACCACCACACTACCACTATCAGATTAGAGCCATAAGGGACACTAGACATCTACCACCCCACTACCACTACCAGATTAGAGCCATAAGGGAGACTAGACATCTACCACCCCACTACCACTATCAAATTAGAGCCATAAGGGAGACTAGACATTTACCACCCCACTACCACTATCAGATTAGAGCCATAAGGGAGACTAGACATCTACCACCCCACTATCAGATTAGAGCCATAAGAGAGACTAGACATCTACCACCCCATTACCACTATCAAATTAGAGCCATAAGGGAGGCTAGACATCTACCACCCCACTACCACTATCAAATTAGAGCCATAAGGGAGACTAGACATCTACCAACCCACTACCACTATCAGATTAGAGCCATAAGGGAGACTAGACATCTACCACCCCACTACCACTATCAGATTAGAACCATAAGGGAGACTAGACATCTACCACCCCACTATCAGATTAGAGCCATAAGGGAGACTAGACATCTACCACCCCACCACCACTATAAGATTAGAGCCATAATGGAGACTAGACATCTACCACCCCACTACCACTATCAGATTAGAGCCACAAGGGAGACTAGACATCTACCACCACACTACCACTATCAGATTAGAGCCATAAGGGAGACTACACATCTACCACCCCACTACCACTACCAGATTAGAGCCATAAGGGAGACTAGACATCTACCACCCCACTACCACTATCAGATTAGAGCCATAATGGAGACTAGACATCTACCACCCCACTACCACTATCAGATGAGAGCCACAAGGGAGACTAAACATCTACCACCCCACTACCACTATCAGATTAGAACCATAAAGGGAGACTAGACATCTACCACCCCACTATCAGATTAGAGCCATAAGGGAGACTAGACATCTACCACCCCACTACCACTATCAGATTAGAGCCATAATGGAGACTAGACATCTACCACCCCACTACCACTATCAGATTAGAGCCACAAGGGAGACTAGACATCTACCACCACTATCAGATTAGAGCCATAAGGGAGACTAGACATCTACCACCCCACTACCACTACCAGATTAGAGCCATAAGGGAGACTAGACATCTACCACCCCACTACCACTATCAGATTAGAGCCATAAGGGAGACTAGACATCTACCACCCCACTACCACTATCAGATTAGAGCCATAAGGGAGACTAGACATCTACCACCCCACTACCACTATCAAATTAGAGCCATAAGGGAGACTAGACATCTACCAACCCCCTACCACTATCAGATTAGAGCCATAAGGGAGACTAGACATCTACCACCCCACTACCACTATCAGATTAGAGCCATAATGGAGACTAGACATATACCACCCCACTACCACTATCAGATTAGAGCCACAAGGGAGACTGGACATCTACCACCACACTACCACTATCAGATTAGAGCCATAAGGGAGACTAGACATCTACCACCCCACTACCACTACCAGATTAGAGCCATAAGGGAGACTAGACATCTACCACCCCACTACCACTACCAGATTAGAGCCATAAGGGAGACTAGACATCTACCACCCCATTACCACTATCAAATTAGAGCCATAAGGGAGGCTAGACATCTACCACCCCACTACCACTATCAAATTAGAGCCATAAGGGAGACTAGACATCTACCAACCCCTTACCACTATCAGATTGAAGCCATAAGGGAGACTAGACATCTACCACCCCACTACCACTATCAGATTAGAGCCATAATGGAGACTAGACATCTACCACCCCACTACCACTATCAGATTAGAGCCACAAGGGAGACTGGACATCTACCACCACACTACCACTATCAGATTAGAGCCATAAGGGAGACTAGACATCTACCACCCCACTACCACTACCAGATTAGAGCCATTAGGGAGACTAGACATCTACCACCCCACTACCACTATCAAATTAGAGCCATAAGGGAGACTAGACATCTACCACCCCACTACCACTATCAGATTAGAACCATAAGGGAGACTAGACATCTACCACCCCACTATCAGATTCGAGCCATAAGGGAGACTAGACATCTACCACCCCACTACCACTATCAAATTAGAGCCATAAGGGAGACTAGACATCTACCAACCCACTACCACTATCAGATTAGAGCCATAAGGGAGACTAGACATCTACCACCCCACTACCACTATCAGATTAGAACCATAAGGGAGACTAGACATCTACCACCCCACTATCAGATTAGAGCCATAAGGGAGACTAGACATCTACCACCCCACCACCACTATAAGATTAGAGCCATAATGGAGACTAGACATCTACCACCCCACTACCACTATCAGATTAGAGCCACAAGGGAGACTAGACATCTACCACCACACTACCACTATCAGATTAGAGCCATAAGGGAGACTACACATCTACCACCCCACTACCACTACCAGATTAGAGCCATAAGGGAGACTAGACATCTACCACCCCACTACCACTATCAGATTAGAGCCATAATGGAGACTAGACATCTACCACCCCACTACCACTATCAGATGAGAGCCACAAGGGAGACTAAACATCTACCACCCCACTACCACTATCAGATTAGAACCATAAAGGGAGACTAGACATCTACCACCCCACTATCAGATTAGAGCCATAAGGGAGACTAGACATCTACCACCCCACTACCACTATCAGATTAGAGCCATAATGGAGACTAGACATCTACCACCCCACTACCACTATCAGATTAGAGCCACAAGGGAGACTAGACATCTACCACCACTATCAGATTAGAGCCATAAGGGAGACTAGACATCTACCACCCCACTACCACTACCAGATTAGAGCCATAAGGGAGACTAGACATCTACCACCCCACTACCACTATCAGATTAGAGCCATAAGGGAGACTAGACATCTACCACCCCACTACCACTATCAGATTAGAGCCATAAGGGAGACTAGACATCTACCACCCCACTACCACTATCAAATTAGAGCCATAAGGGAGACTAGACATCTACCAACCCCCTACCACTATCAGATTAGAGCCATAAGGGAGACTAGACATCTACCACTCCACTACCACTATCAGATTAGAGCCATAATGGAGACTAGACATATACCACCCCACTACCACTATCAGATTAGAGCCACAAGGGAGACTGGACATCTACCACCACACTACCACTATCAGATTAGAGCCATAAGGGAGACTAGACATCTACCACCCCACTACCACTACCAGATTAGAGCCATAAGGGAGACTAGACATCTACCACCCCACTACCACTACCAGATTAGAGCCATAAGGGAGACTAGACATCTACCACCCCATTACCACTATCAAATTAGAGCCATAAGGGAGGCTAGACATCTACCACCCCACTACCACTATCAAATTAGAGCCATAAGGGAGACTAGACATCTACCAACCCCTTACCACTATCAGATTAGAGCCATAAGGGAGACTAGACATCTACCACCCCACTACCACTATCAGATTAGAGCCATAATGGAGACTAGACATCTACCACCCCACTACCACTATCAGATTAGAGCCACAAGGGAGACTGGACATCTACCACCACACTACCACTATCAGATTAGAGCCATAAGGGAGACTAGACATCTACCACCCCACTACCACTACCAGATTAGAGCCATTAGGGAGACTAGACATCTACCACCCCACTACCACTATCAAATTAGAGCCATAAGGGAGACTAGACATCTACCACCCCACTACCACTATCAGATTAGAACCATAAGGGAGACTAGACATCTACCACCCCACTATCAGATTCGAGCCATAAGGGAGACTAGACATCTACCACCCCACCACCACTATAAGATTAGAGCCATAATGGAGACTAGACATCTACCACCCCACTACCACTATCAGATTAGAGCCACAAGGGAGACTAGACATCTACCACCACACTACCACTATCAGATTAGAGCCATAAGGGAGACTAGACATCTACCACCCCACTACCACTACCAGATTAGAGCCATAAGGGAGACTAGACATCTACCACCCCACTACCACTATCAAATTAGAGCCATAAGGGAGACTAGACATCTACCACCCCACTACCACTATCAGATTAGAGCCATAAGGGAGACTAGACATCTACCACCCCACTATCAGATTAGAGCCATAAGGGAGACTAGACATCTACCACCCCATTACCACTATCAAATTAGAGCCATAAGGGAGGCTAGACATCTACCACCCCACTACCACTATCAAATTAGAGCCATAAGGGAGACTAGACATCTACCAACCCACTACCACTATCAGATTAGAGCCATAAGGGAGACTAGACATCTACCACCCCACTACCACTATCAGATTAGAGCCATAATGGAGACTAGACATCTACCACCCCACTACCACTATCAGATGAGAGCCACAAGGGAGACTAAACATCTACCACCACACTACCACTACCAGATTAGAGCCATAAGGGAGACTAGACATCTACCACCCCACTACCACTACCAGATTAGAGCCATAATGGAGACTAGACATCTACCACCCCACTACCACTACCAGATTAGAGCCATAAGGGAGACTAGACATCTACCACCCCATTACCACTATCAAATTAGAGCCATAAGGGAGGCTAGACATCTACCACCCCACTACCACTATCAAATTAGAGCCATAAGGGAGACTAGACATCTACCAACCCACTACCACTATCAGATTAGAGCCATAAGGGAGACTAGACATCTACCACCCCACTACCACTATCAGATTAGAGCCATAATGGAGACTAGACATCTACCACCCCACTACCACTATCAGATTAGAGCCATACCACCCTGCATACCACTACTGGCTTGCTTCTGAAGCTAAGCAGGGTTGGTCCTGGTCAGGCCCTGGATGGGAGACCAGATGCTGCTGGAAGTGGTGTTGGAGGGCCAGTAGGAGGCACTCTTTCCTCTGGTCTAAAAAATATCCCAATGCCCCAGGGCAGTGATTGGGGACACTGCCCTGTGTAGGGTGCCGTCTTTCGGATGGGACGTTAAACGGGTGTGCTGACTCTCTGAGGTCATTAAAGATCCCATGGCACTTATCGTAAGAGTAGGGGTGTTAACCCCGGTGTCCTGGCTAAATTCCCAATCTGGCCCTCAAACCATCATGGTCACCTAATAATCCCCAGTTTACAATTGGCTCATTCATCCCCCTCCTCTCCCCTGTAACTATTCCCCAGGTCGTTGCTGCAAATGAGAACGTGTTCTCAGTCAACTTACCTGGTAAAATAACGGTAAAATAAAATAAAATAAATAAATAAAGGAGACTAGACATCTACCACCCCACTATCAGATTAGAGCCATAAGGGAGACTAGACATCTACCACCCCATTACAACTATCAAAATAGAGCCATAAGGGAGGCTAGACATCTACCACCCCACTACCACTATCAAATTAGAGCCATAAGGGAGACTAGACATCTACCAACCCACTACCACTATCAGATTAGAGCCATAAGGGAGACTAGACATCTACCACCCCATTACCACTATCAGATTAGAGCCATAAGGGAGACTAGACATCTACCACCCCCCTACCACTATCAAATTAGAGCCATAAGAGAGACTAGACATCTACCACCCCACTACCACTATCAGATTAGAGCCATAAGGGAGACAAGACATCTACCACCCCACTACCACTATCAAATTAAAGCCATAAGAGAGACTAGACATTTACCACCCCACTACCACTATCAGATTAGAGCCATAAGGAGACTAGAAATCTACCACCCCACTACCACTATCAAATTAGAGCCATAAGGGAGACTAGACATCTACCAACCCACTACCACTATCAGATTAGAGCCATAAGGGAGACTAGACATCTACCACCCCACTATCACTATCAGATTAGAGCCATAAGGGAGAGTAGACATCTACCACCCCACTACCACTACCAGATTAGAGCCATAAGGGAGACTAGACATCTACCACCCCACTACCACTATCAAATTAGAGCCATAAGGGAGACTAGACATCTACCACCCCACTACCACTATCAGATTAGAGCCATAAGTGAGACTAGACATCTACCACAAACAATCAGATTAGAACCATAAGGGAGACTAGACATCTACCACCCCATTACCACTATCAGATTAGAGCCATAAGGGAGACTAGACATCTAACACCCCATTACCACTATCAGATTAGAGCCCTAAGGGAGACTAGACATCTACCACCCCACTACCACTATCAAATTAGAGCCATAAGAGAGACTAGACATCTACCACCCCACTACCACTATCAGATTAGAGCCATAAGGGAGACTAGAAATCTACCACCCCACTACCACTATCAAATTAGAGCCATAAGGGAGACTAGACATCTACCACCCCACTATCAGATTAGAGCCATAAGGGAGACTAGACATCTACCACCCCATTACAACTATCAAAATAGAGCCATAAGGGAGGCTAGACATCTACCACCCCATTACCACTATCAAAATAGAGCCATAACGGAGGCTAGACATCTACCACCCCACTACCACTATCAAATTAGAGCCATAAGGGAGACTAGACACCTACCACCCCACTACCACTATCAGATTAGAGCAGTAAAGGAGACTAGACATCTACCACCCCACTACCACTATCAGATTAGAGCCATAATGGAGACTAGACATCTACCACCCCACTACCACTATCAGATTAGAGCCACAAGGGAGACTAGACATCTACCACCACACTACCACTATCAGATTAGAGCCATAAGGGAGACTAGACATCTACCAACCCACTACCACTATCAAATTAGAGCCATAAGGGAGACTAGACATCTACCACCCCACTACCACTATCAGATTAGAGCCATAAGGGAGACTAGACATCTACCAACCCACTACCACTATCAGATTAGAGCCATACCACCCTGCATACCACTACTGGCTTGCTTCTGAAGCTAAGCAGGGTTCGTCCTGGTCAGGCCCTGGATGGGAGACCAGATGCTGCTGGAAGTGGTGTTGGAGGGCCAGTAGGAGGCACTCTTTCCTCTGGCCTAAAAAATATCCCAATGCCCCAGGGCAGTGATTGGGGACACTGCTCTGTGTAGGGTGCCGTCTTTCGGATGGGACGTTAAACGGGTGTCCTGACTCTCTGAGGTCATTAAAGATCCCATGGCACTTATCGTAAGATTAGGGGTGTTAACTCCGGTGTCCTGGCTAAATTCCCAATCTGGCCCTCAAACCATCATGGTCACCTAATAATCCCCAGTTTACAATTGGCTCATTCATCCCCCTCCTCTCCCCTGTAACTATTCCCCAGGTCGTTGCTGCAAATGAGAACGTGTTCTCAGTCAACTTACCTGGTAAAATAACGGTAAAATAAAATAAAATAAATAAATAAGGGAGACTAGACATCTACCACCCCATTACAACTATCAAAATTGAGCCATAAGGGAGCCTAGACATCTACCACCCCACTACCACTATCAAATTAGAGCCATAAGGGAGACTAGACACCTACCACCCCACTACCACTATCAGATTAGAGCCATAAGGGAGACTAGACATCTACCACCCCACTACCACTATCAGATTAGAGCCATAAGGGAGACTAGACATCTACCACCCCACTACCACTATCAGATTAGAGCCATAAGGGAGACTAGACATCTACCACCCCACTACCACTACCAGATTAGAGCCATAAGGGAGACTAGACATCTAACACCCCATTACCACTATCAGATTAGAGCCCTAAGGGAGACTAGACATCTACCACCCCACTACCACTATCAAATTAGAGCCATAAGAGAGACTAGACATCTACCACCCCACTACCACTATCAGATTAGAGCCATAAGGGAGACTAGAAATCTACCACCCCACTACCACTATCAAATTAGAGCCATAAGGGAGACTAGACATCTACCACCCCACTATCAGATTAGAGCCATAAGGGAGACTAGACATCTACCACCCCATTACCACTATCAAAATAGAGCCATAAGGGAGGCTAGACATCTACCACCCCACTACCACTATCAAATTAGAGCCATAAGGGAGACTAGACATCTACCACCCCACTACCACTATCAGATTAGAGCCATAGTGGAGACTAGACATCTACCACCCCACTACCACTATCAGATTAGAGCCACAAGGGAGACTAGACATCTACCACCACACTACCACTATCAGATTAGAGCCATAAGGGAGACTAGACATCTACCACCCCACTACCACTACCAGATTAGAGCCACAAGGGAGACTAGACATCTACCACCCCACTACCACTATAAATTTAGAGCCATAAGGGAGACTAGACAGCTACCACCCCACTACCACTATCAGATTATAGCCATAAGGGAGACTAGACATCTACCACCCCACTACCACTATCAGATTAGAGCCATAAGGGAGACTAGACATCTACCACCCCACTATCAGATTAGAGCCATAAGGGAGACTAGACATCTACCACCCCACTACCACTATCAGATTAGAGCCACAAGGGAGACTAGACATCTACCACCACACTACCACTATCAGATTAGAGCCATAAGGGAGACTAGACATCTACCACCCCACTACCACTACCAGATTAGAGCCACAAGGGAGACTAGACATCTACCACCCCACTACCACTATAAATTTAGAGCCATAAGGGAGACTAGACAGCTACCACCCCACTACCACTATCAGATTATAGCCATAAGGGAGACTAGACATCTACCACCCCACTACCACTATCAGATTAGAGCCATAAGGGAGACTAGACATCTACCACCCCACTACCACTATCAGATTAGAGCCATAATGGAGACTAGACATCTACCACCCCACTACCACTATCAGATTAGAGCCACAAGGGAGACTAGACATCTACCACCACACTACCACTATCAGATTAGAGCCATAAGGGAGACTAGACATCTACCACCCCACTATCAGATTAGAGCCATAAGGGAGACTAGACATCTACCACCCCATTACAACTATCAAAATAGAGCCATTAGGGAGGCTAGACATCTACCACCCCACTACCACTATCAAATTAGAGCCATAAGGGAGACTAGACACCTACCACCCCACTACCACTATAAGATTAGAGCCATAAGGGAGACTAGACACCTACCACCCCACTACCACTATCAGATTAGAGCCATAAGGGAGACTAGACATCTACCACCCAACTACCACTACCAGATTAGAGCCATAAGGGAGACTAGACATCTACCACCCCACTACAACTATCAGATTAGAGCCACAAGGGAGACTAGACATCTACCACCCCACGACCACTATCAAATTAGAGCCATAAGGGAGACTAGACATCTACCACCCCACTACCACTATCAGATTAGAGCCATAAGGGAGTCTAGACATCTACCACCCCACTACCACTCCCATATTAAAGCCACAAGGGAGACTAGACATCTACCACCCCACTACCACTATCAAATTAGAGCCATAAGGGAGACTAGACATCTACCACCCCACTACCACTATCAGATTAGAGCCACAAGGGAGACTAGACATCTACCACCACACTACCACTATCAGATTAGAGCCATAAGGGAGACTAGACATCTACCACCCCACTACCACTACCAGATTAGAGCCATAAGGGAGACTAGACATCTACCACCCCACTACCACTATAAATTTAGAGCCATAAGGGAGACTAGACAGCTACCACTCCACTACCACTATCAGATTAGAGCCATAAGGGAGACTAGACATCTACCACCCCACTACCACTATCAGATTAGAGCCATAATGGAGACTAGACATCTACCACCCCACTACCACTATCAGATTAGAGCCACAAGGGAGACTAGACATCTACCACCACACTACCACTATCAGATTAGAGCCATAAGGGAGACTAGACATCTACCACCCCACTACCACTATCAAATTAGAGCCATAAGGGAGACTAGACATCTACCATCCCACTACCACTATCAGATTAGAGCCATAAGGGAGACTAGACATCTACCACCCCACTACCACTATCAGATTAGAGCCATAGTGGAGACTAGACATCTACCACCCCACTACCACTATCAGATTAGAGCCACAAGGGAGACTAGACATCTACCACCACACTACCACTATCAGATTAGAGCCATAAGGGAGACTAGACATCTACCACCCCACTACCACTACCAGATTAGAGCCACAAGGGAGACTAGACATCTACCACCCCACTACCACTATAAATTTAGAGCCATAAGGGAGACTAGACAGCTACCACCCCACTACCACTATCAGATTATAGCCATAAGGGAGACTAGACATCTACCACCCCACTACCACTATCAGATTAGAGCCATAAGGGAGACTAGACATCTACCACCTCACTATCAGATTAGAGCCATAAGGGAGACTAGACATCTACCACCCCACTACCACTATCAGATTAGAGCCACAAGGGAGACTAGACATCTACCACCACACTACCACTATCAGATTAGAGCCATAAGGGAGACTAGACATCTACCACCCCACTACCACTACCAGATTAGAGCCACAAGGGAGACTAGACATCTACCACCCCACTACCACTATAAATTTAGAGCCATAAGGGAGACTAGACAGCTACCACCCCACTACCACTATCAGATTATAGCCATAAGGGAGACTAGACATCTACCACCCCACTACCACTATCAGATTAGAGCCATAAGGGAGACTAGACATCTACCACCCCACTACCACTATCAGATTAGAGCCACAAGGGAGACTAGACATCTACCACCACACTACCACTATCAGATTAGAGCCATAAGGGAGACTAGACATCTACCACCCCACTATCAGATTAGAGCCATAAGGGAGACTAGACATCTACCACCCCATTACAACTATCAAAATAGAGCCATTAGGGAGGCTAGACATCTACCACCCCACTACCACTATCAAATTAGAGCCATAAGGGAGACTAGACACCTACCACCCCACTACCACTATAAGATTAGAGCCATAAGGGAGACTAGACACCTACCACCCCACTACCACTATAAATTTAGAGCCATAAGGGAGACTAGACAGCTACCACCCCACTACCACTATCAGATTAGAGTCATAAAGGAGACAAGACATCCACCACCCCAATATCTGATTAGAGCCACAAGGCAGACTAAACATCTACTTCCCCTCTACCACTATCATAT